>NC_046362.1:36702155-36852155 GCF_011125445.2 Fundulus heteroclitus
TTAAATTCCTTGTTTTTTGGTGCACAAACCTGAACATCAAAGTTTATTCTGATTTCCTTCTTTTTTTTTTTTTGACATGGTTAACAGTCCCAGGAGGGAAACACAGATTTTTCCACAGCAACACTTGGTTGTTAGCAGACCAGAAGACAGACATAGTCCCACCAACATGTTCTGGTTCTGCTCTGAAGTCTCCAAGGAACAGAACCAGACTAAAGGTCTTTCAGCAGACTGGGAACCCAGTGAAGACCTGAGGGAAGCGTCATCTTCACCTAAAACTTCATTTCACGTCTGTCTTTTATGACCTCCTTGACTTCCTACAAGCCGTCATCTGATGGGTGAGAAGATGTTTGAATTCATAGGATGTTTCAATTTAGTGTTTCCTTTCACTGAACTATAGACTTAGAGAAACATGAAGAGCTTCTGTTCAGAACTGAAAAGCTCAACTTTGCAACTGCGGGACACGATTTTGTTTCCATTTTTCCAGTTCAGGGCAGAAACGGCTCACAAGAAAAATCTAATTCTTGCTGTTTTTGTGAACCTTCAAACTCCCAGCAATCTGACGCAGACAACAAAAGCCTTCACGCTTAACTCTTTGATTTCTCCTTCTGAATGTCTTGTTTTCAAGGGTTCAAGGTGATGTTATTGAAAATCAAAGCAATTTTTCTGCTCAGAACATTAGAAAGTATTCAGTTTTCTTTCTTTTTTGTCCACTTATTTGTCAAAGTCTTTAATCTCTCGGGAAGAAAAAATCTAAAGTGGAAAGAAAGAGGAAGAAACTCTGAAGGTTGAGGAAAACAATTTGATGTAAGATGGATTTTAAAAAAATCATTTGTGTTTTGTTTTCAGAAAGAATTTGTGTGATGATATTTTTCAATAATGGACAAATCCAAACAACTTTAAAGGTCTGAATTGTGGTCATCGAGTATTGTATCAATGCAGCGTGACATGGAGGAGATCCTGTATAGCAACCTGGGCTTAGAAAGTACTCCTGGGTCAATGTGAGCTTCTGTGCTTTCTGTGTCTCTGCTCTGTCTTCTCTAACATAGAAAGTACTCCTGGGTCAATGTGAGCTTCTGTGCTTTCTGTGTCTCTGCTCTGTCTTCTCTAAGCCCCAGTGGGTGGAGGCAGATGAGCGTTCACACTGAGCCTGGTTCTGGTTCTGCTGGAGGTTCTCCTCCCTGTTAAAGGGGAGTTTTCCTCTCCACTGTCGCTTCATGGATGCTCAGTATGATGGATTGCTGCTAAGCCATCGACGATGACGCTCATTCCATTGAAACAATGAAACAAAATAAGTTGTAGCTTTAGAAAAGTTGGACAAACTTACTTTAGAAAACCCCAAGGATATACTTTGATTATTTCTTATTATGAATAGAAATAATTTAGTACTGTGATTTCATGCTTTCTGTGTGTTTGCTAATGTATGAAAGAAGTCTAGTCAAGGATTTATTTAGATTATTCCATTGTTAATTTAATGTTTGTCTTTCCCTGTGTAATATTTCCCCCTGTAATGTTTTTCTGTTCATGTACAGGACTTTGTTTCATCTTGTTACTGAAAAGTGCTATATAAATAAACTTGCCTTGTTGCTGGTGCAACTTTTGCCATGACACTTTTTCCTTCCACTCAACTTTCCTTGAATGTGTTTGGATACAGCACTCTAGAGGGTGTCATGACTTTCCTCTGGAAATCTGTGAAGTCAGCAGCCTTCACCATAATATGGGCATTACATAACATTATAACATTAAAAATGCTTTTATTAAATTGATGTTATGTAATATAGGTTTTGAGACTGTTTTTTTTCCATTATCTGCAAGTCATGTTCATCAGAACTGCAAGAAATAAAAGCTTGAAATATTTCACTTTATGTATAATGGATCTATGGTAAACAGCCAGCACATATTTCATCAAGTCTTGAGGCGCTTTACACTAAAATCACACATTCAGCTAAATAGTAGGCACACAATCGGCGGCATACAACAGGCAAAGCGGGGGAACTCCCAGCTCCTGAGTTTTGCTTTCTGAAATGAGTAACAAAATATCACGTAACATACTATATTCTACAGATAATAATAATAATAATAATAATAATAATAATAATTATCCAGATATTAATTTTTTTTTAGGTTGACTATATAAAATATTGCACCCGAGTATTGCAGGAAACTCATTTTGTGCTGGAATTAGACCAGAAGATCCTCTATAATATTGTAAAAATAGCTCCTAAGAAAGTAATATGTTCTCTGTGGTTGTAAATAATATTCTAACTAGGTACTTTATGATATTTTTATCTCCTATGGTGTCCGTGTAGTACTGATACAATCCTCCCTGGGAGAGTTATGGCTCTGTAGTAATCAATAGAGAGTTTAATACGACGTGAAAGTACTGACTGCATGGAGCTCTGGTGTCTGTTTCTTAGGTTTGCCCTGACTGACGAGGCCTCTGCAGGAGAAGGATAATGTCAGGGTGCAGGAAGTCCAACTGTGTCTCACATACAAAACTAACCAAAATATCCACCATTATCAGAAACATGATTTAATCACATAAATGAGTAAGAAATATGCATTTTTTAGTTTAGAATTAGGTTGGATTGTGTGAAGTAAATGTGGACAGTCAGTATCTTACGGTAAACAGGAGTTAATGATCTCAGCTTGGAAAACCAGAGAGAAACAGAAATTGTCTGGCAACTCGATTGATTACAACAGGAATAAACTTCAGATCATGGGAAGAGGAATGAAGTCTGGAAATAGATTTGGCCACGTTTACTCCATTTTCTTTTGCCGTACTGATCCTGACCTGGAAAACACTTAAAGGTATATTGGAAGATTATTAGGTAAGAAACGCCAAAATCACTTTCTGAATAGCTGAAAGAGCATCTTACCTGCTCTACCGCTCCTCAGGGGGATCATGTAAAAGAATCTCCCAAACCCAATTTGATCTTATTTCTGTCGTCTGAGGCCGTCCTCTTCTTTTCATAAACGTGCATTTTGTGTACGATGAGAGCAGTGGAGCTACAATGAGCCGCTAACAACGAAGCTAACTGGATGCATGAACACCAGAAGTACGCAGCCAGAGGAAAGGAAGGAAAGACCCCGCACAGTGGTGTTAGATAAGTGTGTCAAAATTATTGGCATGTGGGACAACCAATAGATAAAACGATCCCCCAGAACTCGGAGCCGAAAGAAGATCGTCCATTAAACTTTTAAATCAAATTCTTCATTTCTCCAGACTTTTTTGAACCATGTAGAAACCCTGAATGTTCGAGCACCAAGGTTTGCATGCTCAGTATGAGGGATTGCTGCAAAGCCATCAGCAATGCAGACGACTGTCCACTGTGGCTCTACGCTCTTTCAGGAGGAGTGAATGCTGCTTGGAGAGACTTGATGCAACCTGCTGGGTTTCCTTAGAGAGGAAACTTTCTGACCAACTTGTATAATCTGATTAAATTTGACTTTTTAAAGAGTCTTGAGATGATATTCGTCATGAATCGGTAACACTTCAAAACAGGTGAAGTAGACTGTGGAGTAAATTAGTGGACAGATCAAACACATGTTCAGAAATGCTGTTACTGCTGACTACTCCAAGCTTCTCCACACAACCCCAATCTCAAAATCTATCACTCTGATGCAGACGAACACGGAGTAAGTTGAGCTTTTTAACAGAGCCGCTCCTCTTTCCTTGTTAGGGGAAATAATACGGGAGTCAGCAAATTCAGCTCTAATTGATGATATTGACCTTTGAAGAAAGGAAAAAGGAAGTGAGAACTTTAATCGAGAGAGGAAACAAAATAAAGAGCTGAGGGTTGTGCGGTGCAGAGGAAAACACACAAGTTATCAATAAAAGCAGACAAAGCATCTTAATCAGAGAGACAAAGCGGCGATCAATCATGCGGCTGTTGATGTAGCAGCGCGTTGCAGAGCCTGAGAGGCCCTGACCTGAGCTGCACTGCAGATAGAGCTGCACAGCTCCTCTGAGACTCTCGTTCTTTGCTTTTATTCTCTCTTTCTCTCATGTTTCTGCCCCTTCCCTTCCTGCTGGCTGCATGTCTTCCTCCACCTCTCTGCATCACCCTCTTTCCATTTTGATTACTGTCTGCAGCTTCATCTCTCTGGCCCTTCCCTCCCTCTCCTTTCTTCCTATATTTCTGTCTGCTATACACCATCTGTCATCCGTTGTCTTCCTCCTCCCCCTCCTCCGCCAAGTACCCCCACTCATTTTCACTCCCTCAATCCAATTTGAGGAGCTTTATTGGCATCATAAGATGAATTTTACCGTCTCTTTCTGGAACATTTGTCTTCCCATTACTAATGCTCCACTTTTAATGCTTCTCCACAAAACTTCTGTGCTGCATTCTGCAGAGGCTGCAGCGGTCGTGGTCAGCCTGCAGCGAGTCCGGTGCTCTCTAACACAGCAGTACTGGGGTGGAGAACATGTATTTTTTATTAGCTGGATCATAAAGCAAGCAGTGTGAAACAAAATGTGAATCTTCCCACGACTGGGACCCAGAGAAGAACACAGCATCGTGTGGAGGGGGATATAAAAAAGTTTCCTTATGGTTTGAGTTGACCTTGCTGTGACATTTATGGATGCAGTGACACCAAGTGGAGAAAACCAGGCAGCAACAGATTCAAGCAGCTTTTGTGTCAGGTGAAGTGATGTTCAGGGTGCAGAGAGGGCCGTAAGGAATTAAATATTTATTTACGTGGCCTTGCAAAAGTATTCAGACCCCTGGAGCATCAACATTGTATGTATCATAACCCTTTTAATAGGATTTTATGTGACAGACTGACACAAAGTAGTGCATTCACTGTAAAATAAAAACTAGCAAAAGAAAGACATGCATCTTCATGAAGCCCCCTTTACACTGATGCCTCAAAATAAAATCTAGAACAATAAACTGCCTTCAGAAGTCACTTAATTAGTACCACCACAGTTCCCTTTGAACTACACTGCAAAAACTAAAAGTAAGTAAAATTTTCTTGAAATTGGTGTATTTTTCCTTGATTTGAGCAGCTATATAAGACTATTTGCCAATGGAATAAGATTTTTGCACTTAAAATAATAACAATTCATCTCCATCATCTAATTTCAAGTGCAGGATAGCTAATAATCTTATTTTAGTGGTAAAAATACTAATTCCATTGGCAAATAGTCTTATTTAGCTGCTCAAATCAAGGAAAAATACACTCATTTCAAGAAAAGTTTACTTACTTTTAGTTCCCTTTTTGCAGTGTAATACCCCTAAAAATTATTCAGTGCATCCAACTGCCTTCAGATGTAATCTAATTAGCAAATATAGTCCTCTTGCATTTAACTTAATTTCAGTTCAAATGCAGCTGTTCTGTTTCTGGCCTCAGAGGTTCTGTAGAGAACATCCAGAATTATGGAGACCAGAGAACCCCGCAGACGGGTCAGGGAGGAAGTTCTGGTCCAGTTTACAGCAGGTCAGGTTCTACAGAACCTCCCAGAGCTCTGATCATCATCTGGACCTGGAGAGAGGATGGACCACCTGCAGACCTACCAGGACATGGACGTCCACCTGGACTGACAGGCTGGACCAGGAGAGCATTGATCAGAGAAGCAGGAGGACCATGGTGGCTCTGGAGGAGCTGCAGAGAGCCACAGCTCAGGTGGGAGGCTCACAAATTTAGCCTTTGTCTTGGAGAGTAACAAGCCTAATGTTTTGTTGAAAGAAAAGCTGTAAGTTGCGCTCATCTAGTTGGGTAAAAGTAAAACTTTGGTCTACATAAAAAAAATGCCCCCTGTGGTGGAAAGCTAACACTGAAAGGTCCCCACGATGAAATATAGTGATGGAATAATCATGCCATGGAGATGCTTTTCATCAGGAGCGAAATGAAAGCTGGTCAGAACAAACGGGAAGATGAATGGAGTTAAATAAAGAACAAATCCTGGAAGAAAATCTGTTAGAACCTGCAGAAGACCTGAGACTGGGGTGGAGCTTCGCTTTCCTGCAGGACGGCCCTAAACACGCAGCCTCAGATACAACAGGATGGTTCAGATCATGTTAATGTGTTAGAATGGCCTAGTCAAAGTCTGGACCTTAATTAAATTAGAAATTTCAATGAGTGTGAATAATCTTCCTAGGAACTGTAACTAATGGTTATTAGAAAAAATAATAAAGCTGTTCGGTGGGCATTTATTTTCACTGATGCAAATTCTTTCTGAGATGAAGGTTTTCTTTCAGGGAACAGAGAACAGAGAACAGAGACGGCCCGCTGTCACACCCCTAACCATAGATCCACAATATCCAGTCAAGCGTTCAATATGACGGACACTGTAAATGAAAAGTGCAAAACTGAAATAAAATCTGGAGAAAGGCTGCAGCTACATCTTTGATTTATTATTTCAGACATGGACAGACTGAGAGGGAGAGCAGAGGAGGACATCTCTGTCTGCAGGTCGTCAGGAACGCTCCACAGACAGATGTCCCAATAAAACTAAAGCTTTTATGGCTTGGAAATATGAAATGGGGTGTTGAGCTCTTCATTTCAAGCTGATCCTTACTTTTTTTTGTCAACCTTGAATCTATAATTAATCTTTGTTTACAAGTGATGGACAACTGAAGCAGTCAAATATCAGGAAGTGATCCAGAAACATGATTTAATTGTGAATATTAACCTATTACCCATGCATATAACTAAAGTTTGTATTGATAGATGAGTATTTAAAGTTTAATGCAGTTGTGTTCAGATGACAAAGCAAACTTGAATGTATTAAAAAGTTGTTTTCTTTCTAAAATCTTAGGAGTGATAAAAAAACAATGTTTATCTGTCACGGTGAAGTTTCTCAGAGCTAAAAGAATCTGGCGCCATCAGGTGGTACATTTTCAAACAGGCCCACAAACAGAAAGCATTCTTTTTACAGATAAAGCAAGAAATATGTTTCAGAAATAAAACTTAATGCTATCCAGTATGATTGTATCTCTGGAAACTAAAGACATCAGCAGGGAAATATGACCAGCAACTCAGGGAATACATCCTGTTACTGGGAAATGAAATACCAGCGTTCCCAAGGGTCCACTGGAAAGTTTTAGAAAACTGCCATAAGACTCCTGTCCTTGAAAGTCCTTGAATGTTTTTTTGAGTTTGAAAATTTCCTTTGGATGACAGCCGCTGTCAACATGCCTTTATTTTGGTTTGTTCGACATTATCATTTGTCCTAGTCAACATAGTTAAAGGGACAGAGTGGAACTAATTTGGCTTTTAATTGGGAAAAATCTGTTATTGCTTTATAAATACATATTCTGCCAAAGTCTGACAACATCCCATCAAAAATGAAAGCGTTCTCATAACTTAGAATTAGTTTATAAATACACCCACTGGGAGGCGCCTTGTTGCATCACTATTTCTGTTTTGAGATGCCAAAAGGGGACAAACTTGTCAGTCTTATTTTCCCGATGCGTCTCCTATATGAAGACGTGTTGTGATGGAGGAGTATTTACAAGCAAAGACGACCATAGATCATTCCTACATCCCTTCTCCGCCTCTTTTTCTCAATTAAGTCAGCCTGAGATCCAGATAATATATTTTATTATTTTATCCTTAAAAACTATTCAAGACATTCTTGCATTTAAATGCAAACACAATTTGTATTTTTTGTTGTATCCATGTTTTTATTTATAATGATTGTTTTAATTCCACCCTTTCTCACAGATTTCTAGCCGGGTAGGTTATCATTAGTGGTAACCAGCTACCCAGCTAGAAGACAGTGTGGTAAATAGATAAATATAATTAACCAAGCCTCAAGGCAGATCATTTGATTCAATACATTTTTGTAATCGAGGTCCTCAATTCATTAGACAAATTGTGACAGCCTTTATTTCTCTACCTAACATTTACAAACGACTTGGTAAGTTGAATAAAAGAAGCTGTCTCCTTGGTTGTTGCTGCTTATGCTCAGAAATGATTATCCCACAGTTAACCTACCAAGTTGCGTGCAAGTAACGGGTCAATGGTTGACCCGTTAATCCGCAGGTTAACTATGCAGGTCACAACGTGACCGTACATACATCATGATGTTGTATAGTTGACTATCACCTTGACCTCTTTAGTTAAAGGAGAATCGTTCCTCATGAAAAGAAACTGGGGTGTTTTTCCACGGTAACACTGCTGTATACCACAGTATTACTGCAGTATTAGACGGATTTGTTGCTCGGTGGGTTAATTCACAAGCATCTGGTCCAATCCCTCCTGTTGCTGAATCTGGATCAGCCAGAACGTTTCCCACAGTGCGGCCATGATCCCTGGCTGAGCTCCAGACACGTTATCTTCGGGATCATTCATCGCAAAACAAAGACCAGCTGGAATTTATTGGCCTAAAACAATCATGAAGTGCTTTATTTAAAGGGAAGTTAATCTCAGAGATCTTCACAGCACACACAGAGCTGTGAAAAACTAATTCCCTCCGTACAGCTTCCCCCTGTTATCACATTTTAAGGTTTCAGATCATTAAATCTATTAACTATGACTAACAGCAATCATTTGGTTCACCAGTCACACCAGACCATCAGAAGCAGGATATGGTTTAAATAGAACCTGCCTGACAACATGAAGTAGGCTTAAAGATCTCCCTGTTCATTAATGCACCTGCACCAGTAATTGGATAATAAATGACTTTTAGCTGCTCCATATAAACCCAACATTTTGTGGCCATCAGGAAGCTTCTGGGATCATTCTGGACGGATATTTGACCACTCGTCTTAGGAGGAATGGAGGATGTCCAGCTTTAATGCACGGTCCGTACTCAGTGATGTATTGACAACTAGCAGGACAACAGCGTCACGGTCCACAGTGATGGAGCTGTAAGGCCAGGAGGACAAGAAGCATGTTTGGAGGAATTAAGCAAGCTGAAATGTACCGACTGCCAAGCATGGTGGTGTGTGTGTGCTGCAACAAGGCAATAATCCCAAACGTCCTTAAACTAGCTTTGAAATGGATGAAGCAGGCGATCATTTAGGTTCTGCAATGGCCCCCAACCTCATCCTTTGTGGACAAGTTTAAACTGTTTAAAAGGAGAATCTGGACCAGGAAACCATCTGATGAAACTAAAGTAGTTAGTGGTTTCGTTCTGAGAAAGGAGCCATATAAATAAAGTTTACTTACAGTACATCTCTGTGTTGCTCTGTGATTGACTGGGGACCTATTATGCATACAGAACCCTGACAAAGATCGGCGCTAGCGCCCCCTATGGTCCTGCAAGGATTATATGGGCATTCAAAACTGATGGAAGTAAGTTAAATATAAAAACTGTCAGAAAATAGTCTTACTGCCACAAAGAGAACAGCGTTTGGCTCTGAATTAATGTCTTTTATCAATGAAGATAAATTGCCTCAATGAGGGCAAATGTGGATTTGATGTTCAGATGCTGGATGAATTATTTCAACACAAAAACAACAAAACACGATGTGATGATTAGATAATATATTTTTTATTTACAACGTGATTGAAGAGCTACATTCGTTGCAGGGTGTAATTTCTTTACCATGCATTTCAATGTTTACAATAAATGTTCTAAATTAAAAGTAAATCACTCTTTAATGTGCAAATTGTTTCCTTTGTGTAATGCTGAAGTTCACTGAGGTCCCCAAATATTCGTCTCGAATATCTTGCAAGATTCATATGAAAAAAACCCAAGAAAACCAGGTTGAAAATATCTCCTACATCTTTTGCCTTTAAATAATCAGTAACTTATCATAGTGTTCGGCCATGTTTGTGCTTAATCACGTTAAAGCAGGAACCCAATGGTATTTTTTCACTGTGGTTCTACTGGTTGGACCTGTTACAAGGCAAGCGTCGGTCTGGGGGCGAGCGGACCGCACCTGTAACAGAGGAACGGTCTGATAGAGCAAGTTTATCTGTGCAGAGAGGAGATTAGAGCGCCGGGAGACGGTGAAAAACTGGAGGAGAGACAATATGTGCAGGAGGCAATAAATCTGAGGGCAGAGAAGTTCATTTTGAGGGAGAGTAGCTTGAATATTTGCTAGAAAACTGGTGCTTATGAGAGAAGAGTTTTCAGGGTGAGGAGCACAACTTTTGAGACTAAAATGAAGAAATTGTGCTCTTAAATTAAAAAATATACGCTCTTGAATCTAAAGATGTACATTTTTATTTCCCCTGTGTGATTGTTTTGCAAACTTAACAACAGAAAGAGGAAAATGTAAATCTATAACAAGGCATGAGGTACGAGATGTGACCAACTCCCCAACTGTTGTATTATTTTACACATTTTTTAATTTAAACAATCAATCACAGCTTGTTTCATATATATTCCTTTATATCACAGGTTTTTTTTTTCAAACACCAAAATGACCTAAAATTCAAAAACCATTTGCAATAAAATATGATAAAATCAAAAAGTGCAGTAATTAATTTCCTCACAGGTTAAGAACGTAGCGGCTGCTCAGCAGGTTTCACTGACTGTCCAGAACCAAGAGGCCTCTAAGGCGTCGTTCTTTATCAACCAAACAATTTTAAAGAGACGCTGCTTTCCTCTGTGTTATTTTAAATCTGCAATCAATCTTACGTAGCGCGATTAGATGTGAAGAGCACTTGGACCCCGGCCCGTCTCTGTGCTGATCCACAGCGCCGTCCGGACACAACGAGCAGTAATTAGGGTTTGCAAACTTTCAGTAACCATGTAAATAGTTTTATGTAAATCAGGAGGAGATATTTCAGGCATCAGGTGTCCGCCTGTACCCAGAGAAGCAGGGAAACCTACTGTTACTGGACTGTTTTTCATTCTGCTAACCCTTAATCACAGCATGCAGCCTTTGTTCCTGAAGCCAAACGATTACAGGCGAGTTCCTAATCATCTGACGGAGAATCTTTTGGTCCTTCTCCTCTGTCCCTACTGGTGATTTTCACATAAATGCCGTCTTTGGGCCCCAGAGTGCTGGAGGATTTCAGTTCCAGAGGAACCTGAAACATAAAAATGTGAAAGAAAAATAAAATAATGTATACAATATGTCTTTTTAATACACATTTGACACAATTGACTGGCCCCCTAACTGGTAAATATAACTTCTTTTTTTATCATTCCTACCTTGTTTTTAGTTATTCACAGATAAAAACAAAGACACGCTGCTGGTTTTCATCAGCGGCGGCCACTTTAAACCGAAGCGGCCGCTTGCTGAGCCGACCCACCTTGGTCTCAGAGCAGGCCTGGATGCTGAAGCGCTGGAACAGATGCACCAGAGCCATTCTGATTTCCAGCTGGGCCAGCCTCATTCCCACACAGTTACGCGGCCCAGCCCCAAACGGCAGGTACACGAACGGATGCCGACTCGCCTTCGCCTCCGCTGTGAACCTGGAGGGGAGACGCATTTTTACAAAATAAAAAAACAAAAAAACAAGAGATTCATGGAAAATGTTGCACCTTGAGTTAGAAACAAGGCTTTTTTTAAACTGTTTTAGCACTTCTTTAAACTAATCCTCCAAACTCTGAGATAAAACACCGTTTTTGACCTCATTTATAAAGCATTTCTTCTATTAAAGACACTTTCAGAACCAAACCACAGAAAAACCTTACATAGTTTGGGCCAGAATAAAGTAGTGAAACATTAGGAATGATGATAAAACGTTTAACAATATCTACAACAAGCCAGTCTGTAAGTCACAGGGAGAGCTGGAGGACCTCTCAGGGATGAACTTGTCCGGCTCGGGCCAGTGATCCGGGTCATAGTGCAGAAATCCTGCAGGGATCTCCAGCGTCGCTCCTTTGGGAAGAAACTGGCCGTTCACCACGCAGTCATGGTCAATTTCCCGAGCAAACCTTAACGAGAAACAATGCTCTTTAGTTTTTATTACTCTGACTCACTTTGCTTTTCCCCTTGCAACAAAAAAATCACTTCATGTTTCTAAATAAAAAAAGAAAAAAAAAGAAAATCTGCAACAGATCCTTTTCTCCTCTCCGGTCTTCCTCCCTTACCTGAAGCCAGGAGGGTAGAGCCGCAGGGCTTCACACACAACCATGTCCAGATACTTCAGCTCCTGGACATTTGAGTAATCGGGTGACTCCTAGAAAACAGGTATTCAATTCAATTCAATTTTATTTATATAGCGCCAAATCATGAAACATGTCATCTCAAGGCACTTTACAAAGTCAAGTTCAATCATATTATACAGATTGGGTCAGATTATACAGATTGGTCAAAAATGTCCTATATAAGGAAACCAGTTGATTGCATCAAAGTCCCGACAAGCAGCATTCACTCCTGGGGAACCGTAGAGCCACAGGGAGAGTCGTCTGCATTGTCCATGGCTTTGCAGCAATCCCTCATACTGAGCAAGCATGAAGCGACAGTGGGAAGAAAAACTCCCCATTAACGGGAAGGAAAAACCTCCGGCAGAACCAGGCTCAGTATGAACGGTCATCTGCCTCGACCGACTGGGGCTTACAGAAGACAGAACAGAGACACAACAAGAGAGACAAAAAAGCACAGAAGCACACATTGATCTAGTAATCTGTTCTACATTAGATGGTAGTAGCAGGTGAGCCGTCTTCTCTGGATGAGAAGACGGTTTCCTTCCTTCAAACCAAGAGCAGCCAAAAACAGACCAAGCAAGAAGGACAAAGATCCGATCGGACCAAAAGGCAACACACGTACGTGTCGGGTGAAGAAGTCGTCCACCTCCTCCTGAACTCTGCGCTGACATTGGGGGTTGAGGGCCAGCAGGTAGCAGGTGAAGGCTAGCGTGTTGCTGCTGGTCTCGTAGCCCGCCAGCAGGAAGACGAAGGCCTGGCCCACGATCTCGTCCTCCGTCATCATCTTCTTCTGCGGGCGCCTCACGGGCGACTCCTGCGTGTGCGGGGAGCCGTTTTCCTGATCCGGGGAGGACGGCTGTGTCTGCTGCCTCCTGTGATCCAGCTCGTCAGAGTGCTTTGCTGTGTCAAAATGCTCCAAAGAGACGCTCTCTCTGCCGGTCCGAGCGTCCAGCATCAGCTGCAGGAAGTCTCTACGCCTCTACAAGCAAACAACATTTACTTTTCAACGATAAAAGGGATGATAAAAGACTATTAGCAGTTCTTTTTAGGTAACTTTGTGGCTGTGACTAACCCCATAAATACAAATACCGTCTTTAGAATACTTTATAATGTAACATATATTAAAATGAAATTCGAAATATGCTTCATCAGGACGGTGGTCACATAAAGAAATGTGATTTTTACTGCTAAACTGAACACAGTAATGACATTTACTTCCATTTTAATTCATATGCATTCATTGATGCTGTAAAGAAACAGTGGAGAAAACACTGCAAAAAGGGAATTAGTGTATTAGTCCTTGATTTGAGCAGGTAAATAATCTTATTTGTCAATGGAATGAGTACTTTTACCCTAAAATAAGATAATTGGATAAGATGACGAGTTGTTCCTATTTTAAGTGCAAAAATCTTATTCCACTGGCAGATAAGATTATTTACCTGCTCAAAGCAAGGACTAATACACTTATTTCAAGAAAATGTACTTACTTTTTGTACCCTTTTTGCAGTGCAGCTAAAATAACAATGCTGGCAATACTGGCAGTTTTTGTGCTTTCAGACATCACTAGTTGCAATTTATCATTGTCAAGATAAACCCCAATTAACGATAATTAACGATAATTAACGATAATTAACGATAAAACGATACGATAAAGGCCCAGTCCTACTTAGAACCACAAACCTCAGAGTATTTCACTGGGATTTTATGGAAGTAGTGCTGAATTGTGAAGTGGACAAGATAACATCACATTGCTTTCAGTATTTTGTAACAAATAAAAAACTGAAAAGTGTGAAAGACATTTCTGTTCAGCTTCGTTGGGTCAATAGTTTGTGAAACCAGCTTTGCACATTTAGTGAAGGACGTTTGTGGTCGTCTTTCGCTGCAAAATAAGTCAAGCTAAGTCAGACCAGACAGAGAGCTTCTGTTACTCTGCAATCTTTCAGTCTTTGACTTCATTCTAACACATTAATCTGCTTTGATCCAACCCATCCCATAATATCTCTGCCTGTATGCTCAGGGTGGTTGTCCTGCTCCTCAGCCTCAGAAGGATTGTTCCAGATTTAACTCATTTGAGTTAAAGCATCCCCACAGCATGATGCTGCCACCACCCTAACCATTGGAAGGCAAGTGTTCAGTGTTCACTGACCAGGGTGACTTCTTCTGGTTTTCCTTCAACAGTGACTTTCTTACTGTTACTCTTACATAAAGTTCAGATTAGTAGACTTAACGTCAGCGGATTCTCTCTCCTGAGCTGTGGATCTCTGCAGCTCCTCCAGAGCCACCATGGTCCTCATGCTTCTCTGATCAATGCTCTCCTGGTCCAGCCTGTCAGTCCAGGTGGACGTCCATGTCCTGGTAGGTCTGCAGGTGGTCCATCCTCTCTCCAGGTCCACATGATGATCAGAACTCTGGGAGGTTCTGTAGAACCTGATCCTGCTGGAAACTGGACCAGAACTTCCTCCATGACCCGTCTGCTGGGTTCCCTGGCCTCCATGATGCTGGATGTTCTCTGATGTTCTCTAACAAACAAAAGAACCTGTCCAATTCTCCTTCCAACCAACAATGTGCACTAACTAGTTTTGTCCTTCACACAAAATCCCAATAAAACACAATGACATCTGTGGTTGTGAATACTTTCTAAGACCCGCTTAGAGCTCAAATGTGAGGTCCACCTGATTGGGAGGCTGTTCTTCTCGCTGCTTTATGATCTTCTGAATGATGTTGATGAAGAACCCGTTCATCTGGTCTCGTCTTTTGTTTGGGATGAATCTCGCAACGGGAGCCATGATGTTGGGAAAAGCAACTGTGCACAAGAAGACCAAAAGATCAGCTATTCAGAATAAATGCAAACTTATAAAGGAGATGTGTAAAGGCACGGGCTGGTTGCTGCTATCACGGTACAGCGAGCTTTACCAAAATGCAAAAAGCTTCTCTCTTAGCAATTCTACTGTTTAAAGTCCTTTAAATGGGATATTTGAATGACCAAAGCAGAAATATCCAGCCCGTTTTAAAGTTACTCTTAATTTATTCTATATTTTTAGCATATTGTCTGTTTAAAATCCAAACAGAAATAAATAAACATTGTTATTATAATAATATAATCTCTTTCCTGTTATTAAATCATGTTATACATGTTTGTGTTAATACCATACAGTGAGAATAGCATAGCAGCACCATGCCAAGTTGTTTATACACTGCAGAAAGGGAACTAAAAATAAGGAAAATGTTGTTGATTTGAGCAGGTAAATAAGATGTTCTGCCGATGGAATGAGTATTTTGACTCCTAAAATAAGAGAATTAGATATACTGCACTGGAAATAAGATGATAGAGATGAGCTGTTCCTATTTGAAGTGGTAAAATCTTATTCCATTGGCAGATAATCTTATTTACCTGCTCAAATCAAGGGCAAATACACTAATTTAAAGAAAAATTTACTTATTTTTAGTTCCCTCTTTACAGTGTAAACACTGAATTAAATAAAAAAAAAAACCTTTTGATGCTGATTCTTTTGATTTAGCTAAAAAAAAAAAATCTAAATAACCCAGGTTACATTCTAGTATTAGTGGGATTCCTCCTAAGATTTGCGTGAAATAAAGTTTTCTGACGTACTGAAAAACAACATGAGAGGCCTGAAGAACGAAAAGGAAAAGAACATCTGAGCGTGGCGGACAAACGGATCATCCGGGTCGTTCTGTGAGTCCACCTGAGTGCCAAACGCCACACTGGCGATAACATCCATGGTGAAACAGCCAAAACACCTACCGACAGAACAAAAGGGAACAAATGAGTTGAAACCTGACAGAAAAAGAGAAAAACGATGGGCAGCGCTCACCTTGGCTTACCTGTGGATGTCGAACGCCTCCCCAGAGTCAGCATGGACTTTCAGGTTCTTCATCAGTGCATCAGCGGCTGTGTTGATGAGCGGAACCATCTACAGCAGAAGAAGATAAATAAATTATCGTTTGTCTTTTCATAAATACTGTCTGAGGGAGGGAGACACAGACCAGACAAAAACCTACAATGTGACTGAATTAAATCACTTATTATAAGTTATAACAAAGTCTGCGTGTCAGTAAATGCTGCAAAGCGTGTTGGAACAACCAGTTATTAGTTTTGAAAACTGCTTTTTATATTTACTCAGATTATCTAAAATCAAAATGTATTTTTTGATCTGAAACACGTCAGTATGACAGAGAAAAGAAAAATCTGTCCCCTGTTGTAAAAATACAAGTCTTCATTAAAGTAGCATTGCTGATTTTATTGCAAAATTTATCTGGAACTTTCTGCACCTTTTCAGGTTAAAAAAACAACGTAAATGTGTTGTTGGCAGGATTTTATGCGACAACGCAACACACGGCGCTGTAGAGATAATTATACAAACAGTTTTCCACAAAATTATGACTCTAGGATCTAAAACCAATGCATGCTACACTTTTCTGATATTTATGTGTAATAAAATAAAACCATAAATCTTTCTCATTCCACATCATAAATATGCATTACTTCATGCTGGTGAATCATATAAATCCCATGTGCGTTAAAGTTTGTGGCTGTGACAAGAAAAAGGTGAAAAAGGTTTAAGGGACATAAACAGATAATTATGATCTCACCTCTTTCATCTTGGCGGCGCTGAAGGACGGGGTCAGGATGCTCCGGACCCTCTTCCACCGCTCGTTCCTCAGCATGAGCAGACAGTCGGTCATGGGCTTGGTGGCAAATTTAAATTGCTGCAGAGAAATAAAGAAAAAAGCAACACAGGAGAGTTTAATAACTCCAAAGCGTCATTTAGCGTCTTCTGAAGTGGCATGTTAAGATGGACCTCACCATTCTGTTAGGGAAGCTCCCGAAATCCCTGACCATGACTGATCTGAGCATGTCGGGGTCTGCTACCACCACCACGGGTCTGCGGCCCAAATAATACCTGGAAGAGAACAGCGAGGTCAAAACGCACCGAGCCTCTTCACAGCAAGTCGGCTGTTCGTTTCACGCTGCACTGAGAGAGAAATGAGACTCACCCACATACTCGGCCGTGCGTTTTTATAAGTTCAGAGATTGGTTGGAAGAAACCCTGAAATGATGTTAGGAACAACGTCAGACCCAAGTCAGCTGGAGGCTAAACTCTGTATGAAACAGATGCAAATGCTGCATTCAGGATCTCTATGCCTGGACATGTTGTTTAACGTTGGATAAACTTATTTTTTTTCAGTAGCTAGACAGACGAAACATTATGGCGTCTTGTTACTATGAACCCAAAGCAGAAAGACATTTCTTTAATAATCACAAGTCTTACCATTATCCCTGCATTCAACAATATTATCACGTCTTTTCTCATCTCAAGCAGCCCTAAAATGATTCATATTTCTTGTTGAAGGGTATCTTACCTCACGGAAATAGAATATGTTGCCAAAGAAAGGCACCGGCTTTGGATGGTTGATGCCACAACGAGAGAGGACTGAGAAAGGATAGACCGAGTACCTACACGCCACGAGAGGAGGAGGTTTTCAGTGATCCAATAAAAACTTTGCCCTCCAGAATCAGCAGCTATTTCTACCCAGTTGCGTTCATTTGTGCTCCCATTTTCATAAAATAAACTATTTATTACATTAATACAAGATCAAATGACCCGACATACTTCCAAAAGGCCTGAGATAAACAACCATTGTTTATTTTTGCACATAAACAATGGTTAAACATTCTCTGCACACTGTTTTTCTCCTGCACTGTTACATCTGATCTATATTGTATTGTAATGCTGCCTTATTCCACCTGAAATCCCATTACACTGTCGTAAGCTGTATGCAATGAAATTTCCTTCTGTATGCACTCTGTACATACAAAATGACAATAAAGTTGTCTAGGTCTAAGTCTAAGTCTAAGTGAAAACGGAAGATACGCTGGAAGCTACTCACCAGTACAGGAGACAGAGGAAAATGATGAAGAGGCTGACCGTCACCGACGTCCTGCTGACCTCAACGTTAAAGACATTTAGAAGGTCACCGACAGCCTCCATGGTGGAGCTGGTTCTCTGCTGTCAACATGAAACAAGGTTTTTACTGAAGAACAAAAAGGAAATTAGTTTATTGAGATTGAAACTAATCTGTTGTGAATATTGTTGTATTTGCTTTAACCTTCTGTGGCTAAATTTCTGCTCAAACTCAAACATTCACACCTCAATAGATAATTGTATTGATTAATTCAACACAAACATTTATTTCATGTATTTCTTTCTATTAATTATTTTAATCAGGATGTTATCTTACAGTTAATAAAAAGCCTTTTGGCAGAACTGAGTAGCAAAGCCCATTCAGTGAGGATTTCATGACACCTCAGCAGAGCCGCCAGTTCATCTCCATGCCCCGATGCAGTTATGAAGTACTGAATGCATATTATACACTACATGGACATACTTTTCAACAGGCTGCTAATGTATTTCTGTATCAAAAAAACTTTTTTATTGGTCAGATGTAAGATTCCCTGATAAAAACGGCTAAAATTAAAACCCTCCATATGGTGGCCGGCTCAGCCATGGAGCTCCAAGTACAGTCACTGCTTCTCTGCATCGATAGGAGTCGGTTAGCAGGACATCTCATCAGATCTCTCCCTTTGAAGGTTTTCCAAGGACGTCCAACTGGGAGGAGACCCCAGGGAAGACCCAGAGGGTGGAGGGGACTACATATCCCATCTGCCCTGGGAAGCCCATGGGATCCCCCAGACTGAGCTGGAGGATGTTGCTGGGGATGACAGGGTGTCCCTCCTGGACCTGTTGCCCTTGTGATCTCAGATAAGTTTGAGACCACCGATGGATGGATGGATGGATGGATGGATATTACAAAATTACAAGAAAGCATTAAGGGCTCCATTTCCTGTAAGCCAGAATCACCAAAACACCGGAAATGCGCCATTCTCTGCATTCATTTTAACCTTTTGATGGAAGTAAAGACATTTTGTAGTATTTTTTTATTAATATATTTGGTTTTGCAATGCATTCATTTCTATCTAATGTGAAACAGAAGAGCTCTGTGCTGCTGGAGCCTCACATCAGAACCACAGTCACCTTTTGACCCAAAAAACCTTTGGAGCAGAACTGTTCTGCTTGTTCCAGTTAAAACACCACTCACGTGATGACGACACACGATGACGTACGATCCCGTCTATATCCACCAGTACTGTTTGTATTACTGAGTCGAAAGCATTTTATTGTCGAAGCGCTACCTGACCTTACCGGGATTCGAACCCGCGCCCCCCACATTAAAGACGCAAACTTGGCTTACTACGCAAAAGAGATGACCGTTCAGCGCTGATAATTAAACATCAATTTAAAAATGTACCGCGGACACAAGTGTGTGTATAATAACCATCATCATGACTATAACAAACAGGGAAACTGAAACATAAAACACTTATTCATCCGTGACGCAGGTTCATCTTAAGCCACATTCTCCTGCTAAGTCTCTGTTGCAGGTTCTCCTAAGCTTTAGTGTTAATATAATATTGTAACGAGTTAATAATAACAGTTAAAACCCCTGATAAAGTGGCGATCGCTCACCTGCTCCTGTCCTCTGCTCCCACTGTAAACATTACCAAACTGCAGAGTTCTTCTTTATTAACCATGAGCTCGTAGCTCAACACGGAGCGCTGACCTTTACTGTCCCCTTTTGTTCAGGAGTGATACGACATGGGGTTCCACGCTAAAACCCACATAACGGCTCCTTCATCGTTTATACCGCTGCTAAAAATTATTAGATCAATTTGAAACACTCACAATAAATAAAAATAAATAAACTGACTAAAGTAGGCATGTCACCCCCCGCTCCCCCCAAACTGGATTTCAAGAAAGACTTGTTCCACCAGCACAAATGGTGATGCAAATGGAAACATTTTGTTTTTAATTAGGGCAAATTATTTTACTAACAGGTTGAGATCTATAGAAGGCATTCATACTTTAATAACCACACTATTTATTTTTATTTATTTTCTTTAATTTCATAGTAAATAGGACCACATGTCAAATAATATCAAAAATACAATGATGATGGTTTATTTTCCGATTTTAAGCTTTATATTCAAATTAGCTCAACTGAAACATTTGGCTTCTTTGCTAACATGATGCTTTTTTTTGTTGTTGTTTGCTTTTTTAACTGTTTTTTGGCTTTATCTTCTCACACTTTGATTGCCGTAAGTCTTTATAAATTGGCCTGTAGAAGTCTTTGCCTCATTATCTGCAACTTCTCCAAGATTTAGCCACCTGTCAAGTGCGAGCCACCAGAATTTACAACGATAGGTGTCGAAACGTTTTCAGAAAGGACTGAGTGGAGGTCTGGTTGCCTCCGATTTCAGCCTGTTTGCTGCTGCGATGACCCGGATAACTGAGAATCTGCACAGTGACATATTTAAAATCCTCCAATATGGCTGAAATAAATCAATTCTGAAAAGATGAGAGGGCCAATATTCACCCACAGTGATTTAAACTAGCTCTTTTAGGAGGCACTTGTGTTTTTATTTTTTTTTTATTTAGGACCAGGTTGGTATGAATAGATTTTTGTGTCATTAAAGAATCAAGAAGCTTTATTGTCGTTGTGTGTTCTCGTAATGACATTTTTGGTGAGACAAACGCTGGTCCAGACTGCAAATGCTTAAATGAAATATAATTAAATTCATTTGATGATCTGAAATATATAAGAGTCAGAAAAGAGCAAAAACAGAAAAAAAAATTTTACAACACTAATATACGTATTTTATTGTCTTCTTCTGTTGCGGCAGATTTCCACAGAATTTGACTGCAAGTTGAGGTTATTTTCGTGCTTCATAAATGAATAAATAAAAATGAGGGAAATTCGCTGAAGAGCTCTCAAATGAGGAGAAATGTAGTCATAGTATTTTTTTGTCTGAACACTCATTGTCCTTCAGCTTGATCATAACGGCTTCTTTCCTTGCCTGCCCTTTGTCGCTGATCGGTAACTCATCAACCATGTGGGATTACTGATTTTTTTAAATGACGACTCCTCACAAACCACCATGTTTGCTTTGGATGGATCCCAAAGAGTCATCGGGTTGTCCTCAGAACGTCATGAACACATTAAGCTGGATCGCTTCACTGGTTTAGTACTTTATAATTCTGCTAACACACCTTTGCAGCATAATGAGTAGTTATCTGAGTTTGTTAAAACAGTTATTATTATTATTATTAATAATATTATTATTTCATCAGATGATCTCACATCTGCCATTCTCATTCAATAATCAGGATTATGCCAATAGAAAGAGGTGCAGTTCAAGCAGATTTTATGAATTAATTAACAGCTTCCCTCCAACATGGGCCACAAGCTGAGCCATGGAGCAATAATTCAGTGGAAAAATCCATGTTTGACCTCTACTATGTAAATAACACAGGAGAACCACAAAGCTGCTGAATCTCTGGATTGTCTGCAGAGGGCACTCACACGCCATTTGATTTCACCAGGCGCTCTAGGTTTACGAAACCAGCCTGCAACGTTGTTAGTTTCCGTTTCAGCTGTTGCAATGTCTGTTTTGATTAGAAAAATTAAGAAATGTATTTAAATCTATAAAAAATTGTATTAAAAAGCAATGAAAACACCTTTGTAAACACCATTGTTTTGATAGATTGTGAATCTCTTTTACAGCCTGCAGGTGGATTGATTTCTTTTTGCCCCATTTACAAGCTAAAACTGCTGACTTTGAACCCGATAAACAAAAACCTAAGTCTTGTAAATGTATTATTTGTATGTATATGTATGCTATCATATAAATCACAGAATGGGCAAAAAAATGACACTCATCAGCAGCATATGAGAAGGACCTTTTTCTGCAAAGATGGTCTTGGCAGAAACTGCAGATGAGCTCTGTGGACGTAAACATGGATGGGAAGGATGGATTTCTCTTCAGCCTGTAAGCATCAGAGAAACAATACCAGCAGAATTTTATTTTTTCCCCCCCAGTGTCCTGTCTAGCAATGTGGCAATAAGAATTGATATCTTAATGCCAAATAGAGCTCGACAGATTTTACTTTCACAAGTGGAGCAAACAGCTTTCGCCATAATGCTCCGCTTGATTTGTGCATGTAAGTAGCTTTATTGTGATTCCTGCAGGGAGAATTTCAAATTATATGGACACTACAATGGGAAAGTAGGAGAGTAAAAGAAAAACGAGAAGAGAAAAAAAAAGAAAGAATAGGTGAAAGAAAGAAGAGATAAAAGGAAGAGAATGATAAAACGTGCTCTGCTCCATCACCTGGAAAGAGACACAAAAAGAACAGCACAACCAACAGACATAAAGCAACAGATACAATCGTGTAACACCTTGATACCATTGCTAAATCATATGTATTATTATTTAAGTTGACATGTGTAATGTGATACCTAAAAAAAAAAAAAAAGTAAAAGAAAGTAAATAAATTATAGCCTTTCTGTATATAAGTGAACATTTAATACCTGGGACCCAGCACCTGTGGGAGTTTGTGAGAGTGCACTAGTTTAGGTGAAAATTATCCAGAAATAGCTTGATAGTGATTGTGGAGAACCGAAGACCCGCCTTCCCCGAGCACAGAGGCAGGAGTCAGGGGACCCGTAACCCCGGACTCCCAAAGGGGCCCCCAAAGCAGTGCGCCCGAGAGGGGCCCTCACAGGAAATCTGCAACCCCCCCCCCCCCCCCCCCCCCCCCCGAGGAAAGAGGAGAGACGACCCCGAGGAACTCCCCCAGCCACCGCAATGCCGACGCCCCCAAGAGCCGCGGGGACGAGCCCGTGGGCTCCGCCGGCAGCCGGCCGCGCTGAAGTGGTCCTGGCCATGGGCCCTGGGGGCCAGAGGCCCCAGGGGCGCCCCGCCCCCGCGGCAGGGGCCCCGGCCGCCCCCCGGGGGGCCAGGCCCCGCGAAGCCACCGCCGGGAATGGGCCGGCGCCCACCCGGGAAATCGCCCCAAACCCGAGGACCGTCAACGCGCCAGAGGGCCAAGGCGCCCGCCACCGCAGCGGAGGAGGGCAGGACGTGGGGGGATGGGCTCCGCACCTAGCGGAGACTTGACCAGCAGAAATCTGAATGCAGCCACGATCGTGCAATTTGTGTGACTAACAGTTTTGTTTTGAGAAGAACTGTATGATGCACGACGCCTCCGGTCGGCTCGCCCTGCTTGCCTTATTTCTGAAAGCTCAGAGCAGGGCAGGACATTGATTTCTCAACCTTATAATTTGTTAGTTGCCCTGCGACAGACTGGCAACCTGTCCCACCTCTCGCCCACTGAATGCTGGAGATAGGCACCACAAGCGTGACGGAAAATGGATGGATGGATGGATGGATGGATGTAACTTGTGAGTGTCCAGACGGGGTCATGTTTGCAGGTTTATGACATAAATGTTTTGTGAAAGAGGCAACAGAGTGTGTTTTTTTCACATAGAGCTTTTAAATCTCTCCATAATGTGCTGGTTTGTTGAGTCTCTAAGCTCCTGCTCTCAGTGTCCCTCACTTCCTTCTCCTCATCAGATTAATCCTCCCTTTATAAACTCACATTCAGCTGTCACTACCTTCTACACTTTAGGAGGACAAATGTTTATGCACATTATTTATTCATTTACATATTCATTAGTTTTGGACATGGTAATAAATACGGCTCTTTACATCTATTTATGTCAGCCATGTCTTTCTCATTTGTGATAACACTGTGTAACCATGTTTGCAAAAATAGCTTATTTTTATATTTCTCTTTTTATTAATGTATTTTTATTTTCGTCGACAGCCGAGTGGAACCGACATGAAATTTGTTGTTTGTGTGCAGGAACCTTGCAGATAAAAGGCTTCAGTCTAACGTGAGCAACACGCCTGAAAAATGTTGAAAATGAAAATGTAAAATTAAGCTGTGGCGAAATAAAAGTGATTCTGTTCAGAGTAAAACAGGAAATTAGAAGAAAAAAATGCGTAACATTAAAAAAAAGTTTAATATTTAAATAAAATATTTTGCAGTATTTTACTCCGATGGTGTAATGATGTTTAATTATTTGAAGGAGCAACTTAATGTATGCTCAATGCATGAACTTTTAATTAAAAGTCCACTCATCAAGCACCGCTGTTCGTGCACATACGCGATGCTGACGTGCAGTTTGTCTTCCAGGAAATGTGGCAGATCCTCGGGGCAAGTAGGCCATTTGAATTCAGAAGACACACTGTCCTAATTATGCACACTGAGTGATACTTACTTATCCAAATGCTGTGAGGTGTGAAACAAAACGGACTCAAAGCGCATGTGTGTGTTCAGTTAACATGTTCTTAATCTGTCAGCATCTTTCTGCAGAAAAGTGGCAAATCACAGAGGAATTGATGCGCAAACAGCCGTCAGAGCTTTGGACGTGGACTCTCAGAATGATAAACAAACCCGTATGTATAATTCAAATTTCTCCAACAGTGGAATAAAACACCGGAGGGCTCTGGCCCAAAAGTAAAACCGGTGAAACTGTCAAGATTCAGTCCAAATGATCAGTGGTTTTTTTATTTTATTTATTTATTTATTTTTTGAGAGATGCATTTTCTTTTTTCACTGCTTCCCTCCAACAAAGCAGCATTGCACAATATTTCTGGACTGATAAACATGCGACAAGCCCGGCGCCGTATGCAGCCAGGCAGGAATAACAATGGGAGCTGGAGCGGCACAAAGCTATTAATGGAGAGACGCGCTGGAGTCAGAAATAAGGAGGTGGCTGGGCACGGCCTGCTCCGAGGACCGCCAGAGGGCACTGGGAGTCTAAAATGAAACACGATGAACACCCATCTCCCCTCCTCTACCAGCTCACTCAGACTGCCCACAGCCAAACTGTCCAAGCTGTGTGCATGGCTTGATGCAATGTGAAATATACGCTGAAGATATGACTGTTTATAGGCATTCCTGGGAAGGTTGTTGCATTATAGGCGTTTCTTTTTTCTTTTTGTTTCACCTGTCGAGCACTGGTTATGCCCTCAGCAGTGTTTACTGCTCTCTTCTGAAAATGTACACTTTTCTTTTTTTTTTTTACCCTGAGACCATTTTACATCATTCACAATCGCTGTAAACTCCATCAGGGAGCAGTTTGCAGGGTAGCCTTTAAGAGGGCAAAACAGCTGCAGGAGGGGTTTATCGTACACCGCAAACAATTCTGCTTTTTCACTCTTTATATGTCATTTCCTGCTGCGGCTGAATGTAAAGAAAAATAAATCATTGACACTTAAAAATGTAATTTGCATATCAAGTAATACTTGCTGGGTTTTTCCAAATGATAAAATTATGTCTAAAGTTAGATGGGATTTGTTTTGTTTTTTATTAGATTTGTTGGTGAATTAAAAGAATTATGGAAGTTTTAGGTCAAAAAGACACATCATAACACTCACTTAAAGGATTTGTGACCAATAAGAAGCTGTGTGGGTGTTTGCATGGATTTAGCATCTTTCATTTCCATATAAAATAAAATAAAAAGCTGATTTCAGACCACTTCAGTCTACATCCCGAGCAAATATGAATTTGTTTTTTTTTTATGACACTACAGAGCAAATAGAGGTAACAATAATTTCAGGCTTCTTTTAACTTTTATGACCTTTATTCAGATCAGGTGAAAATATTCTAGCATTTACAGGCATGGAAAAGGTAATCTTATCTCATTTTAACCTCCGGCTTCGATATTTTACCAGCATTTTACCTATGTGACCAACTACGACTAAGTGTTGTGTGTCTTTTCTGTGTCAGAGACTATGGATTAAGATTGTTTTGAATATTTCATTGATTACTTTAATCTCGATTCTTTTAACCGTTCTGATGGGAATCAGATAAGAGCTATAGTCTGTTGCAGCGCATCAAATGCTGACATTTGTGCTTACGTTGGATGTTGTATGGAGAACACCTGAGATGGAGCGTCTCCCCTGTCTAAAGGCCCGGGCGCCTTTATAAAGGCCGAGGGTTAATTACTTAAAATGCATTAAACACCCTCCTCGGATGACCCTGCAGCATTACCATGTCAGAGTTTTAAATCCCTGCATTACCATGTCTTCAATCGTAATCTCTAATTAAAGAAAGCTTAAAAACGGCTGTTTTCAGACAACCGCAGCCCTCACAGATGAAATGTCCTTATTTCCATGTTGTCTCCAGTCTTTTCTTAAAAGGGTTCAGCTCGGTCTAGACAAAACCAACCAATTACTCTGCACATAGCGTTGGCCATAGTGGCCCTCCTTTTCATGGCCCATTTGTCTTTGTGTTCGGCTCTCGGTTCCATTGTGCCGCCTCCCATTGCTATCATTGGCCGCCTGGCTTCCTGGCCCCGGCTGCTGTCACTGTAAGCCTCATCCGGACTGATTTACATCATATTACTCCTGATTTGAATGGGGCCTGCTGAGAGATGAGAAAGTCAAACAATGGGCCGCCACAGCGCAGAGGAAAGGGGACTCCTGTGGAACTCTGGATCAGAGATGTGTTTACTTTCCTTCGTCAAACAAAAAGTTGCACGGTTGATCTCATTTGGAGGAATCAATGGAGAGATTTCACGGTCCACTGAAAAACATATTGAATGAAAATTCAGTTTCAAGCTGATTTCTGTCGCAGGTTTAGCACTTAAAAGTAAAAAGATCTTATATTAGAGAGTAAGGAAAAACAAAGAAAAAGAAACAAAATCTTAAAAACCCCTAAAAAACATACAAACAAAGTCAAATGACCAAAGGTCACTGTTTTTCTTATCTTGTAACGTGTGCTGGTCTATTTATTGACAGTGAAGACATTAGGCACACTTTATGGAGCAATACATCTGTGAAGTATGTGAATCTTTCTGTTGTATCAATGTTGGAGTAATTTGGATGATGGGTGTTAAAAACCAGAAGTGTTTAACATTACCTTTTAATCACTTCTGCTGTAATGTTACTGCTGTACTTTATTTTTTCCCATGCTGAATGCTTATCTGAATCTTCAGTGTTTAGTATCAGTGCCCTTAAGTGGTCAGATACTTAGTGGCTGATTTAATCAGGCAATGTGTGAGACTGTCCGGCTGCTGGAGGCACTTCGAGCATTCCTCATGCCGAGCTGAGCATCTGCCAAGGCTAGGATGAGAATAAGAGATGTTATTGGGTTGTTTCTGCAAAACATGCGTGGAATAAGTTCAGAAACCTCTGTGAATATCAAGTGTCAGTCAGGTGAAATGGAAATGCTGAATTTTTCTGGACGTCCCAAATAAATGTGGGAGATCAACTGAGATTGAGATCTTCATCCTGCAGTGTCAGATGTGTAGGGATCAGTTTTACGACAAAAAACTTTTGCTCAGTACTTCCTGAAAACGTTTCCACACCTCTCCAGGAGTCTTTGTCAAGTCTGGTGGCTCGCAATTGAACCAAAGTCCGGTTGCGTCCCTTTGAAGCCTGTTTGCTGTTGCGATAATCCGGATGACTGAGAGTTTGCACAGGCCCTTTCCTCACAGTTTCTATAAAACTTTCATGTTTTTGTTAAGGCTTCTTCTGACCCACATGCAAAACCTTCTCTGGAGACAAAGGAATGTTAGAGAGTCTATGAAGGTTGTGGTTGTTTGGGTTTCGTCCAGCGAACTTCTTCCAGGGCACTGGAACAGGATCAAACTGGAGAAGCAGAGAAGAGGAGGGTAACTGGATGGATGATGGTGAAGGTGAATACGGCTGGTTGCTTACTGTGGGACTGGTTAAAGACGGCAGGGAGAGCTAGTCAGGGCCGAAGGTGTGAACTCGTGTGTGATGGTGGAGCTAGAGGTCTGACAGGGCGCAAGGTCAGAGAAGTAGGAGCCTCGAGGTGCCGGCCCAGGTTCTGGTTTTCCAGGTAAGTTACTGAGCACCAAACCCAGCTGTTTGCTGTGGAAACCAGGAACTGGTCCAGGAGACACCTTAAAGCAGAGGAAACAGAGCTGGTCAAGAAAAGCCAAGAAGCATGGGAAGGTATCATGAGAAGGTACCACAGAAGAAAACACCAACGATGATGAGGAAGCGTCCTGCTCTGCTGCGCCCTCCAGTGGCCACCTAGATGAAACACACAAGCACTTCAGCAACAAACCCTGACAAAAACTTCACGAGCCGAAGAATTAATGACTGAGAGAAAAGGTTTAACAGTGTAAAACAACAAACAACAGGATGTTTTTGAGAAATTTAGTTTACCGGTGCTTTAGCCATGCTAGGGAACTTCTTTTGAATTTTAGTGTGGTTTTCAACACCCTGGCCACCTGCTGGTGCAGCAAAAGTATTACAGAAATAATGGAACAAATAGTTGTTCAAAGGATCAATAAGCAATATTTAACCACTAGGTGGTGCATTAGTGCTGTCTGTGGACCAAAACAAGATGTGTGACAAGGAACAGACTTTGTAAAGTGTTGTGAATTGGCTCTATATAAACCAAAGTAAATTGAATTGAATCTGACACATTCTGATCTACCTTCTGATTAATTCTGTTAATACGTATTTTATCTTTTGGGGGAATTCTTACAATGTGTTTAAACCATTGGATTTTCATCTGCAGGCCATTAACTTTTAGGAAAAATTGTTGCAAAGCCGCATCGAGCCACCACACAGCCAATATGGTATATGTATACAACTAAGGCCCATTGATGCATATTCTACACATACCAACAATACCCATTTATGCTTCATTTTGTTAAATCACAAAACTAATATAATTTTCCAGAGCTATATTTAAACTAAACCTCAACTTTAAAATATTTAAAAATATATATTTCATGCGATGGGGTTCAGCAGATACACGGCCAGCCTCCTAAGTCCTGCACTTCGCTGGGCAATCCACCAGTTATGTTTTTATCCCATTTCTTTGGGATTTTGTTCTTGTCCTCCTTACTAGGCTTCCGTGTCCCGCCTGAACTGGTTCACTTTCAGTTTATGAACCTTTTGGTACGTCTGGAGACGCACCTTTAGGTGGGGGTAATCTTATAACTGGACTTTGATCATTCTGGTGCTTAATCTTTATCCCGTTTGTTCAGGTAACTACTGTGTAAGTCTTTACAGCTGTTTCCCATCTGCTCATTTATTCACCAGTGCAGCATCCAGTAATCAGATTTCCCAGGACAAATACTATTGGGTTGTTGGATCCCTTGTTGTCCTCACCCGGTTTTTTGCCAGTCCGTTCTGATCATTAAAGCATGTTTTCACCATCCACCTGCCATCCTCTTCACTGCATTTGGCTCCTGAACAACAGCAAAACATGACAACCTCATTTCACCTTTAGACCCACGGAGACACATTTTTAGAGATGCCAAGATGTGTGGCACGGTAAGAAAGAGTGTGACAGCAGCTGTAGGAAGGCGATGCTGGCGCATTATTTACCTATGGCCGTGTGTCTTCCTGCCCAAGGAAGAAATGCAATACTAAAATGGGAAACTTAGCCTGCTACTGTGTTAATTTCTGAGGCACAGTGTCAAAGCAAAGCCTAATTTAGATGTTTATTTCTTCAAAGAGGTTCGACAGCCTTGCACACAAAAAAGGGAATCTTCTGAAAAGCAGCAACATGGAGAGAGAATAAAGCTGGTGGGATATGTGTGAAAAATACTGGTTTTGTTGTTTTTCTTTGAAATAAATAACTTTTACAGGGAAATGGAGAAAAAAAAAGATTGTTTTGAATTTAACAACTAGACACACAAGGATCCTGAACGATCCAATTTGTTCTGCCCATGTTTGGCTAATAATCATCAAAAGGTAAATGAAATCAAAGCTCCTTGTTGTCCTGAAGTTCATCTGATGATCAAACACTTCATGGAAACGGTGACCTTCTAGTCCCAATTAAGACAAAAATCAGAACAGAGCCAACTCTCTGCTTTTTATGGATAATTATTCCAGTGTCCAACTTGTTAATTGGTCTGAGAAATTGTTTGATGCAGTGCGTGTCTGTGTGTGTCGGAGGGAACTGGTTGATTGTGTTATTATCTGACGGGAGACTACGCAGACGGGAAAGTGCCGGACGCTGGAAATTGCTTGTTCAAGTTCACTAGCTGGGTCCCCTCAAGCCATCACATCGATGCAAAGCAACACAGATTATGATTTGAATGACAAACACACAAAGCCACCTGTCTGCAGAACAGTACAAATAGCTCCGCATTTGCCTATCAGGTCAAACGCCACAGAAAGGGAAAGGAAAACAAAGAACTATTTAATTTGCAAAAAAAAAAAAAAAAGAAGAAAGAAAATAGGTAGAAAGGGTTGCAGTGATTCTTTAGTATATGTCGTATAACACAGCAACACAGTTTAAATACAACAACGTATATAAACTGTTTTTGTGAAAATGTTTTGTTCTGTCTGGAAATAAAAGGAGGAGGGTGCCAATCTGAATCAAACACTGCCTTGCATGAAGACTCTATAAACTTGTATGTGTTTTATTAAGATTTTGTGTGATAAATCAAAGCAATGCGGCAAATTATCTGAACAATTGGGACGTGGATAGAAAACGGTTCAAGTTTTTTCTAACTATTTAAACAACTTTTACAAAACAAAAATCAGTGGGAAAGTTGGGGTTAAGTGCCTTATTATGTGTTCATGTGTTTCTGTTTGTTCTCTGATGTTCAAACCTCTGAGAGCAGCTGCGTTTGGACTGAGCGCCATTAAAAACATGCACTCTATTTACTTCTGAAGACAAGAGGCTGCACTGGATTTTATTTCAGGGTATCAGAGGAACTGGGGCTAAATACGATGCAAAGCTCAATTCTCAGGATTTTATTTGAAAAATATCCTGAAAACCATCCGCCATTTTGCGTCCTCTTCACAACGAAGTATAATTATTGAATAAAATCCTAATTAAATTCATTAAAGTACTTTTTTTAATGTAATATGAATCCAACTGCAAAACTATGAATAGTTTTGCAGTTGGATTGCAAAAGATTTGAACTCTTAAAACAAGGAATCTGGTCAATCTGTGTGAAATAAAAATGATTATTTTATGAACTAATCGATCCAATAAGTTCTTTATTACATAAAGCTTAAAGAATCCACTATGCCATGTTTAAAACTGCTTCTTTTAGTGTGACAGTGAGAAAGCCTCCATATTAATCCATCATTTCCTTTGCAGGGTCGACATTGTGTTGTTTTCTGTTTAATTAATCAAAACCAAACTATAAAGATTCTTAACATGAGTTGAAAAGTTTTATTTACAAAGATTGACCATGTCATCTCTTTTTATAGGGTTTATCTAGTTAAATGGAGATTTTTTAACTAGATAAAACCTCACTGATATCTGGTTAAATAAAGGTTATTATTGTCTTGTGATGATGACAGCCTACTATTTAGTTTCCTTTTAAGGTCTGTTGTACATTCAAATTATTGACAGGAAAAAATTATGGTGCTAATATATGAACAAATCAAATTATTTAGTGTGAAAAAATCTGTATGCTTTGGATTCTGACAGAGAAAGTTCACATCATAAAAATTAGAATATAAGATAGAGAAAAAACAGATCAGACGTTGCTTTTAATGGAAAACATCTGAACCTGGATGAGTTACAGATGTCAGGAACAGGCTTCACTCTGTAGTTAAATTGTCTGAGTATAAAAATTTTACAGAAATAAAAACATATCAGGCTTTTTGGCATCAATAGACGAAGAGAGATTTTTGCACGTAGGAAGTGATTTTCTGGGATGTAATGTTTTTAAAATGTGACAGCTTTATGCTCTTTAATCACTTTTCATCTCACTGATCAGGAAATAGCTTGTTGTTTTACTCTGCACATTATACCTGTTTATATTTGTCCTGTGTGCACCATAAAGAGATCTCAAAATACAAAGCAATAAAACAGTTTAGCCCCTTTCTCTCCCTGTACACAGAACCACAGCTGTTATTTCCCCATGGCATTTTGTTTTTAATCACATAAGGTCCGAAGTTATTGGATGAGTTGCCTTTTTGGCATTTCTGAATGGGCTTCTGTTTTAGAGTAAAATCAATAAACAGATTTAATCAGAAGTTTACGTACACTTGTCACTGGCGAGGAAATGCTAATCTTTCAGGGCATTTAGTAATTTGTGTCAGAAAAAGAACAAACTGATATTCAAACTTGGTGGTGTCATGATCCAGTGATTTTGGTTTTTCTTTTTTGTGTCCTGAACATTTTAAAGTTTTCTTCATTTTCTTTTTCTTTTTACCTTTCATGATAATGTGTTCAATATTGTTGTTTGTCATTTTAGTTCATTTATTTGTGTTCAGCTTCTTACTTATTCCTGATGTTCACTTTGTGCATGTAGGTTGCTCTCTTATGTTAGCTTAGCTTTTTCTTTGTGTTTTGGTGCAGCTTCCTGTGTGTTAAGTAGTCTCCTTCCCTCAGTCCCCTGCTAAGTCCTCTCTCACAGCTGATTTGCCTGACTGGACTCACCTGGCTCCCTTCATCCCGTCTCCTCGGTATTTAAGCTGATTGGTTTTCATTGTGCTGGATTCATTAATCATGCAAATGCCTGTCACATGTCCTGGTCTTTTTGTGTTATCGCTTGCATCTTTATTTTTCTTTAATAAAACTTTTTACGCCGCCTCTATGCCTCTGGTCTGCCTATATTTGGCTCAGGCACAAAAACGTCAACCATGACAGGCATTGGTAATGTGATGGTCATGGAAAGTTCTACCAAGAGTTCATCACCTTAAGCCAGTGTTGTAGTCAAGTCACTATGCCTCAAGTCCGAGTCCAGGTTCGAGTCTCCAGTGTTCAAGTCCAAGTCATTAAAAAAAAAATCCGAGTCGAGTCTGAGTCAAGTCCACTACTCATCCGAGTCAAGTCCGAGTCGAGTCACTATTGATCCAAGTTGAGTCCAAGTTCCGCACTAAAGTAAGCATAGCCTACATTTTTTTAAACTAAAAAAAAAAATCCACACTCCACCACATTGCACTAATAATTTAGATATTAAAATCATACACCAAATAATATTCTAATGGCATATTAAAATTATAGCCTAATGATATATATAAAAAAGTCGAGTCTTTTTCTCAATGTCCGAGTCAGAACTATCTGAATGTAGGAGTCCAAGTCCAAGTTCGAGTCATCAGTGCTCAAGTCCAAGTCAAGTCACGAGTCTCTAAATTTAGCTAATGACTCGGACTCGAGTTCGAGTCTCAGACTCGAGTATTACAACACTGCCTTAAGCTCAAGCACAGCAGCGGACAGATCTGAAACACGCTAGCTGAACGGCTCACGCGGTGGCCTAGTCAAAGTCCACCTTAAATCTGACTGAGTTGCTGTGGCATGACCCCAAACATGGCCAGAAACCCTCCAGTGTGGGAAAGGAGTTAAAACCATTCTGCAAAGAAGAGGGGGACTGTGTCTTGGCCCTTTGATAACAGCTATGCCGCCATCTTTGGGCCAAGTCTGTAAGGAGGTGAAAGACGTTTTCTTCAATTTTGTCTAAGCCTGCGATGAAGACCGTACGTAAACATCTGACCAGACCTGTTCTTCTGCGCTGGATTTATTGCCTCAAACTTATTACATTATTCAGCCTGCATTTACCAGCAAGATGTCAACTTCAAAGTGCTTTATGGGAATAAGTCTTTAAATACATCTGAGTATCAAGAGGATAAACAGCTAATTGGCTGTCATCACAGTCATTGAGGGGAAATTGCACGGCAAAGACAAAGTCTTAACGGCGCATCGATCAGAAACACAACATTAGAGATGAGGGGTCATGCACCTATTTTACCTCGCCTGATAATTACAGTTGATGACAGGAAGGACATCAGCGTTTAGTCTGCATTCTGGATTCAATAAGTGCGTGCATGCGTCTGCCTGCGTGTGGGTTTTGTCTTCCCTCGGGTTCGCCAGAGAAAGGAAGGCTTATCTTAGCATGTGAGCCTCGTGACAGCTGTTGACATTCAAAACATCATTCAGAAATCCACAGCTGAGCTCCTCCACGTTATTCGTGGGGACATTTCAGACAGACACAGTGAAGAAACAAGGATCTGGTTTCCCCATGACTTATTGCTTCTATTTTTAAATTCCCCCCCGAAAGGATTCATTTAAAAGTGTGAAGGCAGAGCCGTTTTGTGCTCCTTGTGTTTATTCAGCCAGTGATTCGGGGCTGATAGTTGCTTTGGCCTGCCGAGATAAGATCTGTCTAGGTTGATGCGGCATGTGTGAATAATGCATTAGAGATAATGACCCCTCCCTGACCAGGAGATGGACAGAAATATCCCTGACGTCAGCCTGGAACCTCATGCTAGCCGGTGGCACAAAGAGGGGATATTAAGTCTGCGGCGCTTCTCAGGGATCCGCTACACCTCTCAGTGCGCCTGTCTGTCTCTCTGTCAGGGGGATGCATCTGTGTCACACTCTCCTTCTCTCTTGTCTCTTCGCGGTGACGTGACGGGCATCTGTGAGCACCGGGGAGCAAAGAGGAAGGAGTACTCAGAGAGATAAGGAGAACGTGCAGAAAGATGGATTTCAACATAAAGTGATGTCTATTTACATTAATAAAGGGACTTTTAACGGCCCTGCCACCTGCCACAGGGATGTGTGTGATTTAGACCAAAATGAACTTGTTTTAATGTGGGTTAATGCAAATCTAGATTCTGAATATGCGATTCGACCAATATATTATTACGTAATTGGTTATTCCCAACGTAATTATGGTAATTATGAATTTAACAAGCCTCTTTTGTTTTCCTTTTAAATGAGTTCCCAACAGTTCCTGCAGATAACCACTAGAAGCTCCCCTGCATTTTGCTTTCTGGATGCTTTTTGCTTCCTGAGGCCGTGTCTTCTCTCGGCCATCGACCAAACAAAGGACAAGGCACGTGTGGTAAACCGTGAGTCAGCCGACAAAACAGACTTTTTTTGGAAGTAGACAGCTTCACAAACACAACAAGACGCCCGAGTGTTTCCAGCACTCACTTTTACTCTGATGGAAAGTGGAAACCCTAAATATTTAATCTGCAACGACGGGGAGTGAAGAAAAACAGCAGCATAAAATAGATTTCCTGGATGGTAACTCAGGTGGATTTCTTAATAATTTAAAATGAAGCGAAAACTGTTCCTGCCCCAGTCTCGATTCAATAAAATATCTGATCATGCACACGGTGTGCCTTTTTGATTTCTGTTTCCTTTATTAAATGAGCTGTGAGTCAGCAGAGTTTGTGTTGTTCACATCATACGCTGTTGACTATTTTGACTCATAGAGAAATGTGTTGTGTTATCATCTAATACATTTGGCTCAAGTACAGAAAAGCTAATTCTCTTAGTTTCTGATTTACAAGGTGGAGGCTTCCCTCTACTGATGTCAGGATTTGTAGGTGCTGCAAATCCCAAACCCAAACCCAAACTGTGACAGGACTGAGGCAGACGCATCTTGAGGCAATGTTTCCGTAAAGCAACTAATAAACATACAATTCTCAAAGAAACAAACAGGAGCCAGGGAAAAAGCAACTGACGACTCCAGTAACAGACAAACAGAAACCAGGAACCAGTGAAGTAATCAACCACATCAAAACCAGGAGAAAAATATCAATAAACATTAATTACCTGGTAGAAGAGCCAAGGCAGGGCACAAAAACGGGGAATCTTAATATTCACAAATACGACGAAAGACCCAAACAACGGTGGGTCACGATATCAGAATACCTGCCTAGCATTAAAATGGAGTGAGAAGCAAGTGAATAAATGATGATCCGGGATTTGTTTTCTAAGCATCTCATTCTGTAGCATATCTTATGTGATCGCCAGCTAAGCAAGACTGTCACCGATGTTTTAAGACATCAGAAATGTTCTGAAACACAAATGCTGCAGCTCACAGACCATATGTCTGCTCAACTGTCACAAAATGTACAGAAATGCTGTGAAAATGTCCAGGCTATGACCCATTACTTCCTCCCATGCTGCTCTATGCAGACTCTCTGTCAGCACTGATGAAGATTCCCTACTCTAAGCATGTAGAATGCTTGAAGAGACTCCAAAGGCAGGACAGTCCGACCTGTTTTCCGTTTAATTCAGCTAATAATACTTTAAATAATAGACAGTGTATATAATGCATCATTGAACTTTCAGTTTAACATAGTTTGACAATCTATAAAGTGGTGATACACTCACTGGCCACTTTATTGGGGGCACCTTGCCGGTACCTAGTTTGGGTCACCACAGCCTTTAGAATAGCTTTAATGTGTCGTTGCATATATTCTGCAAGGTGTCAGAAACTTAACTTTAGAGATCTTGGTTCCTACTGACCAAGCATCACACAGTTGCTACAGATTTGTTGGTGCCATATCAATGATGAGGGTCTGGATTACGATGCCCGTGGAGGCCATTTGGCATACAGCAAACCTTTTATGTTAAAGAGACTAATTTGAGGTGGTCTGAGCTTTGCAACATGGTCCATTATTAAACTGGAAGGAGCCATCAGAAGATGTTTAAGCTTTGGTCATGAAAGAGGGGGTCAGGACCGATACTTAGGTAGGCTGTGTTGTTTAGAGAATGCTCAGATGGTGTTTAAAGACCCAAGAGGACCAAAACATATCCCACATACTAAAACACCCCCACCAGCCTGAACTATTGATACATGCAGGATGGGCCCATACCTTCTAATGCTAAGCCTACCATCATGGTTCCTGGGCCCAGGATGCATTTTCTTACTCTGTTATAATCCAGGTTTAGTGAGTCCGTTTCACTTGTAGCCTCATTTTCCAGGGCTGGCACCTAGTGGGGTCTTCTGCTGCTGTATGTTGAGAGACTGCATTCTTCATACCTCTGTTGTGCCCAGCGGTTTGTTTATTGTTTTGGTGAGTGTCCCTGCTTGTCATGCAGAAGACCAGGGTTCAATTCCCTGATGAGGAGAACACCTGACACAAGAGCTGGGTGTTTGTGTCCTGGAGAGGCCCAAAAGGTTGGTGGTTTGAATCTTAGTCTATCACTCAGCGTTGGCAGCACACTGCTCCCTAAGGGATGGGTTAAACGCAGAGACAAATTTCTCCTCTGTGCAACTACAAAGGGAAATATTTAGTTATTTATCCTCTGCTCATTGTCTTCTGACCTCTGACACCACCAAGACGTCTTTGTCCACACAAGAAATGTTCTCGTTTTAGGACGCTTCCATGTAAACAGAAGAGACGGTTCTGAATGAAAACCTCAATAGATTATAAAGGTTTGAAATACTCAGAATAGCATAGAATGGCACCAACAACAATGCTCATAATCTCAGAAATCCTTTTTTTAAAACTGTTTGGTGCTTGGTTTGAACTCTAATAAACCATCTTCACCAAGATGTGAACTGTAAATGACCGTAAAACCCTGAACAATAGTTTTAACACACTTCAACAGTTACATTTTACAGGCTGTGTATTTGTTTTAATACAGAATAATAATACTTCCATCCAGTAAACGACATCTTAGTACATGCTTCCAAAGGCCGGCATCACAGGATGTTCACACCATCTATAAACCTACTTCATGTAATAATTTTGTTATCTTTTACTCATCTTGCTAGAAAAAAAACTAAAGCACGAGAGTAATCGCACCTAACTGAATTCCCACGACTTATGATGTAGAGCGGGAATCATCTCCCTCTTTGGCTGTGAAAGGCTGTGAAATGGAGAGCAGGAGGAAGCCAACATTGCAGGTGTAGGTAGAGAGGGAGGGTGACCTTTACACACAAAGATACCGGATATCATCCAGGTGACCAACGGTGGTTGTTATCCAAATTAGTAGTTCTGGCTCGATCATCTTCCATGTAAATCACATTAGAAAGCAGTTGGATTCACGTGATTTCAAATGATAAATCGCTCGTATTTAAAACAAACACCTGCAGATCTAAAATTAGCAAAAATGGTTTCAAGACCACTGGAAGCTCTAAATAGGAAAAGCAGAGATAGACACATCTAGTCTCTCTTTCTCTCAGGTCAGGCACGACTGAGCTGATCTGGATCTGTATTTCCATCAGGGGTGAACCAGTTAAAGCTGCGCTGAAAAGCAGAGAAGGGAACAGAAAAGGTTCACAGAGGAATCTGTCTTTGTGGGTCGGCAGGGCATCAGGAAAACGAAGTGTTAGAGTGTGTCGGCATGCCAGAGAGGAGATGAAAGGACGTCGGAGTCCATTCTCCGAGCTCTCCTCCTCCTCTGTGTGATCCCATCTTCATGCCGGCTGTGTGAGAGCAGCGCAGCGAGCCGAGGCCTCGGTCAGAGAACTGGACAGGCTGACGGCATTTAGCACAGCCACGCCGTCCCACAGACAGGCAGACATTTCCTGACACTTTCACACTCAAGAGCCCGCTTGCTGATTCATTGCTTGTTTTTTTTTGTCTCTAAACAAATTTTAAGTCAAAGAAAATAGTAAATACAAAATGCATTTATCAATAAACAAAATGTATCTATTAAGAGCAAAAAGCAAAACAAATTGTTTGGATTCAGTTCAAAAAGCCGCGCCCGGGCCAGATCGGTAGGATGGAGAGATAAGTTTACTAGAGCCAGTCCGCCAACATGAAGTAGGATAAAAGTTCTCTAAACACACACCTACAGTATCACGCTCCAATCTAGAGACACCAATCAGTCTTGAACGAGTTTAAAAGTCATTTCTTAGACATTGGGACTGCGGAGAACCTTACCAGGGATGGCCGGCCAAACAAAACTTCTCCCGGAGCAGAAGATGTGGTGTAAAACACAGTAAACATGGCGGTGGCAGCTCAGGTAATTGATGAAGCCATGAATTCTGCTCACCAGTAGGAAATCCTGATGGAGCATGTCAAGCCAGCGACGGATGATCAAAACCTATAATTTGAATATATAAACAACAAATGTCAAATCTATGCGTGCGATGAATTCATTGCTATGCAGTTTACAGCTTCTGCACGCATAAACAAAGACGGTCGCCCTGCTGAAAGAGCTGCATGCTGCTGCATTCTTCAGATAAAAAAACTAAATTTTTTACCCGACAGCAATAACAAAACTAAATGCAACCAAAAATAACCATTAATCATCATGGATGATGTGTGTGAGAATGTGCTATTCTTATTCATTAGTTGTTGTTTTTTATCAGTTATTTGTTATTTATTTCTTATATTGTGTGTAAATTGTGGGACGGTGATTTTTTTTTTAAACATATGCACGGATTGATGGCACTTTTTAAATTTCGTTGTTCTTGTGACAATGACAATAAAGATTCATTCATTCATTCATAAACATTGTCCCACCAGAACACGCCGAGCTAAACTCTGTTACATCCTCTTACTTTTGCAATAACAACTGTAATAGCATTTTTAATGTGTTCATACAGCATTTTTGTTGTGTTGCATAATGTTGTGTAGGTTTGTGAAAGACCAAAGCGCAGACAGTACCGTACTGCAGAGGCAGGGCGCTGCCATTTTTACTATCAGTGCCGGAAATACGCACGGGAAGTCTAAGGACATCGCTGGAAGTCGGTCCTAACTGGAAGTTAATGAAGTCGTATTAAAGCCACTGACCTTAGGTTTAAGTTTCTCATCCGTCAATGTTAGGCTTAGGGTAAGATTAGGTTTATGTATTAAATCCACTGACTTTAACTTTGGGTTTGATTACTTTTCTCTTGGTCTCTGCATACGAAGAAGAAGAGATGTCCAAATCTTGCGGTGTGAACTTCCAGCATTGACAGAAATGAACCGGAGCCGAACAAAGAGAAACACAAAATCCACAAATGGATGAACAACTAACAGGTAGAGAACATAAACAACATGAAAGAAACAGAGACATAAAATAAAAATAAAACCTCAAACACCTAAAGGATGTGACAATTTCAAGTCCTCATCCATACCGCTCCACAAATTCACTCCACAGAACTTTAGTCCTCCTATTAGCTCATAATCCTCTTTATTTCAGATATCTTTGTTTTTATTTTCTGGTGACTGATTCTTTTTTGCTCTGAATGTTATTTGGCAATTTTCAAATTTGAGAAGATCCATAACTTTTATCGCATTTGTGCTCCAGATATCCCACTTTATGAACTTTTCTTATTGCTCTTTTTTGTAACGTGTAAAGTGGCCGGGAAAGTGCTTTAGTATGTGTTTCTCCAAATCACCACGCAGTACTTTAAACATGTTAAAACCATGGAACAACATAAAATCTATAGTGATTTAGCACATGCTTTGTTTTTGCCGACACTGCAACACTTTTTGCTATTTCTGCTTTTTTATGCCTAATGTGGGGCTTCTAGCATATCTCATGCTCCAGCATTACTCCCAAAACTATGCTCATTTACCCATGCAATAGTTTATCTACAGACACTTGTATTTGATATATTTTTTTCTTTTCACAACTATAATCCTTTACATTTAATTGATTTATATCAAACCACTATTTCATGCTTTACAACCTTTAGACTTTAAGCTTAAACTCACATTAGTTACACAGTAGGACAAAGATCCAAAGCACACTGGCATGTCCACCTTTGAATGGCTTCAATGAGGATTTGGGAGTGGCCTAGTCAAAGCCCGAAATTAGGTCTGAATGAGCCGCTAGGGTCGTTAATACTAGCAAACCCTCTAATGTGGCTGAATTAAAACAATTCTGCCAAGAAGAGAAGCTCAGGTTTGGTCTACAGTGTTGTAAAAGATTAATCAGCGGTTCTCATAAATGCTTTATGGTTAATAAATGAAACTAATCATCATTTGAAAAGCTGCATTTTGTTTTTACTCAGGTTATCTACTATCTGGTTCTAAAGCTAAGATTAAGTATTAGGTCATTGCTTTTTATTTTAAATTTTCTTCTTCGTTAGCAGTCATGTGATTTGAAGCGGCCGTGTTTATCTACACATCTACTGAGAAATGGCTGCTGTTGATGCTTTAAATGTCCAAGAGAAAATAACTGAATGAGACTGATCATAATGCTGGATGCTCTCTGGCATATTCATTTAAGTTCTTTCACCGATGCTTAATTTTTGATAATATCTTCCACAAATCAGTAGCATCCCCCATCTTCTCCACTTGGAAAGATATTTTCTTAATTTGTGATACCAGCGGGGTTTTTTTTGGCTCACTATTTTTGGCAGAAATGTGTGGACTGGCTCCAAATGGGGAAAATAAATAAGATAGAGATTGAAAACGAAAATGCTCTCATTAAAAATCTACCATGAAATGAACTAAAATGTCCTCTTTTTTTAGGTTAAACCCACATAAATGCAGTTTCATGCAAACAGACAAGGCTGGGTCTTCACCTCTGCGGCCAGCTGGGTGTTGGGAGCAGAGAAAGGGCTATTAGAGTGCAGCTGCAGTGGTAATGTGTTTATTTGTGACAGCTGCTGGAGCCTCCCCAGCTCTCTGGACTGAGAGCTTCATGAGGAGAAGGAGCTTGGACTAATGACACATGGACATGTCCCACCACACTGTCAGAGGCAATTAGAGAGGCTGAACTGAGAACGTAACGAGGAGGTGAGTTTTGTGCTTCAGGTGAAGATGGAGGATTTATCAGGGTTTAACGGAACACTTTCGGTTTTAGACACAGTTTTTGACGGGAATCTTTGAAATCAAGCAATGGTTGGTGAACTTTACACACATTGAAAATTTCACATCAACATGGGGAATTTTTTATCTAGCTTCAAGCCCTAAACAATAACTGGCACCACTGGTGAATATGTGTAAAATCCTTAGAACAATTTGGACAAACTACCTCTGCAGAACTACAGGCCCATCTCAAACCTCCTTTTATCAGTAAGATTATTGGAAAAGCTGAGTTTTAACAATTAAACACCTTCTTAACAATGACCAGCCGCTTTGACGTTTTCCAGTCTGGTTTCCTCACCACATAGAGACCGCCCTTATCAAGGTGTTTACTGACATCCATATAAATACAGACTGTGGAAGAACCACCGTGCTGGTTCTGTTGGACCTCAGTGCAGCATTTGATACTGTTGATCACTCCATTCTGTTAGAACGCCTGGAGAACTGGGTCGGCCTCTCTGGTACAGCTCTCCACTGGTTTAAATCCTACTTAAAGGACTTTTTAGTGTCAGTAGGTAACTTTTACATGTAGGTAACAAAAATTACATGTGGGGTTCCCCAAGGGTCCATCCTGGGTTCCTCCGTTTCAAAATATCTACATGCTCCTTTAGCTCAGATAATAAAAAACAACAACATCAGCTACCATAACTATGCAGACGACACACAGCTTTACATCACCATGTCACCAGGTGACAATGAACCAGTTCAAGCTCTGAGTAAATGCTTAGAAGAAATCACTGCATGGATGAGCCAACATTTTCTACAGTTGAATAAAAACAAAACTATAGAAATTATTTTAGGACCAATACAGGAGAGATCAAAAGTTACCACTGATCAGGCCTTAAACCTGGGAGTAGTGATGGACTCAGACCTGAACCTCCATCTAAAGACAATTACAAGGTGGGCTTTCTATCACCTGAAGAACATTTCCAGGATTAAAGGACTAATAATATAATGATTTGTTTCCAGTTTCCTATGTTTTATTTTGGTTCAATTTTCCTACATTTTATTCCAACTGGTTTTATTCTTTATTTTATTTTTATTTTTTTTCCTATGTTTTAATCATGTAAAGCACTTTGCATTGTCCTCGTACTAAATTGTGCCACACACATAAATTTGCCTTGCCCTAACATGAATTCATATTTTATTGCAGAGGCATTACAGGTAAGGCGGATGTATGTAGATCTGCATAATTAAAAAAACATGAAGAAGAAAATGGCTTCTCGGCTGAATTATCTACAGTGAGAGCGATGTTTTTTTTAAAAAGCAGCTGGAAGTGTGACAAAACTAGGTTGCATCACAAACAAAATTTATTTTCACCATGAGCAGGGTTGTGAGGGAGGATAAAATTCACTGTTAGCAAAAAACTATTTGGGAGGAAGGAAAATTATATATGACTTTACATGTGTTTTATAAATAAGAATATAAAAAACTTTGGTTTGCATTTGTATTCAAAGATTTGATGGGGAGCGTCTGTGAATAAACATTTTTAAGGCCTGTTTCTCAGCTGGATTTGGGTCTACAGGATGCGCTAGAAAAGAACCTGTAGGGAGAGGAGAGCAGCAGCAGTGGCTCCAGTCTTGGCAGGAGGAAGCAGGTAACGTCAGGGAGCAGCCAGAGCCAAGAATGAGTCGACTACTGATGGCCTTGCTTTCTAGCAGATGCCCACCATGCGCTCCTGAGGTGTGCGACTGTTTTGAGTCCTTTGAAAACACTTAGAAATCAGCCCTCTACTTTGGACCAATTAGAGCTGGCCTTCTGTGGTTTTAAGGACTTTTAATCCAAGTTTTAGTCATTTTTTTGTGTGTTTCGGCTTCATTTTAACTTTGCACATATGTTTATTTGTGCATTTAAGTTAATTGTCTATTCTAATAAACTTTCCAACCATGTTAGAAATAGTTTTTTTTGGTTGCCAGTTTAGTTACAAGGGGTTTCATCCATGTCCTGGTGGGTCTGCAGGTAATCCATCCTCTCTCCCGGTCCAGATGATGATCAGAGCTCTGGGATGTTGCTGTAGAACCTGAACCTGCTGTAAACTGGACCAGAACTTCCTCCCTGACCCTTCTGTCTTGTTCTTTGCTGGACTCTACTTACTAGTTAGGAGACTTGGCTGCACTAAATTATATTAAGGGGTGTCTTACTCAAAAGATCTGAACACAAATCTGTAACTTTTTTTCATACTTTAAGGAAAATCACATCACTGATGGACAATGTCTCCCCTTCATGCACGGAGCTGCTGCAGAGCTGTTAGTGACAGACCGCTGCATCCCAGATGCTCTAAGAAACGCTTCTGCAGGTCCTTCCTCCCAGCTGCTGTTAGACTTTAGACCTGATAAGTGTTTGCAACATGCTACTGGTTGCCTGGGTTCTGATCCGACCATGAATCCTTTATACTGTCTCTCAGATACTGAGGTAAACTTGCACATGCCTTAGCTACTTTGAGATGCTGCTGTACCATCAGGCATATTGTGTATTATCTCATATTATTCTGTAAATAGGCTGCTGCTGTTTTCCCACTGTTTCACATGAATATGGTGGTGGGGTGTTACATGAGTGTGCAATATCAATAAATATGCAATATTTTCTCTAGCAAGTATTTTACTTTTATTTTTTAGCATTTCTGATAAGCTCACCCTCTTTAGATCAGTGTTATAATCTAAGTTGGTGAAGCCGACATTCAGCCGGACACAGAGTTACGTCTAAAAAGGTTTATTGTGAAGATGATGAGTAATGGCAAGTGAGGCAGAACCAGACTAGGTAGATGAATCTTGGCTGAAGGTGCAGGCAGGCAGGCAGGGATGAGCTGAGGACCAGAAGATGCAGGTAGAGACAGACCAGAACAGGCGATGTGAACCGAGGAACCACCAGAACAGGCAGAGCGAGGGGCTGGAACTCACGGAGAAACAGGCAGAACTGCAGCAGGCAGACACAGGAGACCTTTGCAGAGAAGTCCAGCTGGCTGAGCACACAGGATCTGGTAGAGAGAGGGCACATAAAGATGAGAAGAGATGAGAAGAAACGTTGTGGCAGGGATGAGATGGCTGAAGCAGGTATAAGTAGACAGGTGCACAGGTGAGCAGAGTTGAATGTAATTACTGGCAGCAGGTGGAGATGATCAGGCTAATTGACTTGTGGCTGAGCTGATTGGATAGTGGCTGAGAGGCGACAGGCTGATGGGAAAAGTCCAAAGCAAAACAAACAAAAACCTAAATCATGACATATTAGATTAGCTGGTTTTGTTTTAATTACTATAAACTGTGTGTTCCTCTGTGTTGTTGCCATCGTCCCCCAAAATTTCCCCATTGTGGGACAATAAAGGAATTTCTTGTCTTATCCATAAATATGTTTGTTAACCAAAGTTCTCTAACAAACCTCCAGTCCAGAAGTAGAGCACTGTTTAGTAATTCTGGGATTTCTGAAGGGAATCGGTGGTTCTGGATTTTATTTAAAGGTATCAGGGGCCAAACCTACATTCTTTCCACACTTTTAACACTTATGTTTGTTAATAAATGAAAAAGTCATGTATCTTTCTATTTCTACTTCACATTTGGGTTTGTTGATCAAATAAAAAACATAGAAGTTTGCATTTAAAGATAAAAATCTTTCTGAATCTTATCTTGTCGGTGATCTTATCTGATCTTATCTGTTTAAAGTAACGTGAGTAAATAAATCAAACTTCAGCTCTAAACGACATACTGCAGACTTGGTTTAACTTGATTATAGCCTCTAGGTTGCTGCTCTTTTGTTCCGATAAGCTTCTGGTTTCCAGCCCAAATACCTGTTTAATAAGATCCTTTTACCCGTTACACTTAACTCTGTAATGAGACCGGTGGAGAGGCAGGTTTAATGTGGTCGGACCACAGAACCTGAGGGCATCTGAATCTTTGAACACTTTCAAATGAAACCTTGAGAAACCACAGTGCAGCTGGTATTATTATGTCGATAAATCAGAATAACTTCTCGGCTTAATTTCAGCGGAATCCCATCACATAAAAAAGTAAGTTTAGCTTGATTTGATGTCATGTTTTACAGTTTATGTAGGAAGGATTGTAGGAAGGAAGCATTTTAGAATCAGTTCTCCAGCCAATCCGAGCAGCACAGGGCACAAAAAAACTAAATCAGCTAAATCAATTAATGCCGCATTAAAATCGGAGCCATCACTGAGGTCACTACCAGGGAGGAGAGACGCCTGGCAATGACGGTGGATCAAACAGGATCTAATTCATTCATTAACACAATCCACTGAGGAGTGGAGCAGGAGCGCTCGGCTCCATGTAATGTAGACGGAGAGTCCTGCATTAAGTGCAACACCTCAGCAGAAACCTCAGAAGCTGAGATGGAATCACGAAGCATGAAGTACATCAAAGACGACGTACCACCGGTGCGTGACTCTGATTTTCTTAATGAAGCTCAGACACAATGCAAAGAAAGGCTGCTGCAGCTGCGTTATATTCACAGCTTAGTCGGCTGCAGTAAAAATACTGAAAAGGGAAAAGGCAGGAAAAAAAAGGCAAACAGGGAAAATACAGAGTCTGTTTCCCTGCTTCATCTCCCGCCAGTGGAGCTGTGATTAGGGAACAACAGACAGCGTTGAGTATTGATCCTCGCTCAGATGGCTTCAGGGACCAGAGGCCAGGAAAATGACAGAAACATGCAATGTTGCTTCCTCAACCTGGAGAGGGGGGGGGGGGGGGGGGCAGGAGGAGGGGTGTGAAGTGCAGGAGGAATATAGACTACAAGAAGAACAGAAAACGAGTCAGAAAGAGTTCATGTATGTGTTTTCAGATGTGATTTTTGGCCATAAAATTAGGAATAAAAGTGAAAGCTATTTACATAGCTCATCATTATCCCCACTCGTCTCTCCTTCAGCGAGCTACTCTCTCCACGAATCAATACATGCTGGAAATACATGCCGCATCGAGTGAAATCTTTACACTCGAGTCTCAGTGAAGGATACACCGCTCAGTTTAAAGATTCGTTCTGACCTCAGCCGTATCCCCGGCCGGATGCCCTGCCTGTGATGATCCAAAGCGGCAGGCCTTGTAATCTAGCAGCATTTGGGTAAAAGTGGAGCCGAAATGTAAATGGTTTGAGTGCAGATGGTTGGAGGATGTTTGCCAGGTCACAGGATAAGGCGCACAGAAACAGGGGTTAGATGAAGAAGAACAGATGAGCTGATTAAATGTGACAGGAGCAGAATCCCCCTCCTCTGCAGAACAGAGAGCTCCAAATGAAAATCTATTAGGCACGCTGCCGCCAGCAGACCTTCACGGACTAGAAGAGACCCGTGGACAGTAAAAAAACCGGAGGACTGACGTCTAAAACCCATGCAGTTAGACATTCATAAGCTCACATACAGGCAATCTGGAAGAAGCAGTCACCCTTTACTCATAACAGACCTTCATTTAGCTTTAACTCTTACTAAATAGATAAAAACAGATTTTTTTTTACATAGATTCACACATCAAACATATCCAGACAATCAGAAAGGCATGACTGAGAGGACAACATCGATTAAAAACATCTTTATCTGACCTACTGTCATCTCATCAGTTTAAATTTATGGGAGCAAATCTGACATCACGCTTTGGTCGAAAGTAAGAATTTAGATTGAGGGCTGAAAATAACTCATTTGGAGAAGGAAGAATTCAGGTCTATATGTAGAAGCATGTTTTATACTCAAAATTAATCAATTTGAATCCGAAATGTGGTTGAATTATTAAACAGAGCTGAAGTTCAAAATGTGTAAATGTTATAATTTCAGCAAAGCTACTACAATACCCATGACCAAAATAGCAAAAAAAAAAAAAAAAACAGTATTTAACTTCACAATATATGTTTTATTACTCGTTTTACAGAGTGGAAAAAATGTTTATTAACTTCCCAAATATGAAGTTAAAAGATTTTAGGAAAAGTCTTCCATGCTGTGGCACAAAAAAACTAAATAAAGCAATAACAACAAATTTGAACCATTTAATCTTATTTTATTTTATTTCAGAGTGAGAGTACAAAAAGCAATTCTGACTTCATAAATGTAAAGTTTATTGATACATACATAAATAAAACGTTAAAAAAGTTGATTAATCACTAACAATATCAAAAAATGGTAAAAAAGGAAAAGAAATGTCACAGAATGAAATATTTTAACTATATTATACATTCATTTATTTTCTCGTTGTGGTACATGAAGGTCCTGGGTTCCAACGCAGAGAATTCTCCATATGTGAGACACTGCATGCTTCCGTTCTGCTACTTTGTTGATTCTCCGCCGTAATCAATGGCTTAGTGAGAGAAAACAGACTAACTTCAATATTTATAACTTTCTTACCTCAGAAAACATCACATCTCTAAGCAAAATACCTGTCGTAGCAGCAGATGCTTTTCCTCTTCTACCATGCTCGCGCACAACACTGGTGTCATTTCACCTTGTGGCCAGAGGGGGCAGACGTCTGCAAAAATCCTGGAACATACGCTATGCTCCTTTAAGTATGTCGTTTTTTTTTTTGTCTTTGCATCTTTTAAGCTTTTTATAGATGAGGTTGATAAACATATAAAAGAGTAAGTTATCACTTTACCATGTTTCAGAGCTGAAAGGTCATACTAATAAAATAATTCATCACAAAGCCGGACATTTGTGTGGCTGAAAAGTCTTCAAGGACAATGATTTAGTTTGACACTAAATCACCAAACTATGCTTGGTGCTCATTAATGAGCTCTGGTTCTTGGTGTTTACCTAATCACTTTCCTATCTGATAGGCCTGATTAACTCTCCAATCAGCTGTGACTGAAGAATAAGATAAGATAATGACAGAAGCCAGAATTAGGTTGCAGCCCTTCTTCTGATCGCTGCTCTTACCGCTGTTGAAGCGTTCTGGTTTTCCAGGAGTTTCTTGTCTGGAGTAACAAGTATGTCAGTAAATCTTTCATCTTGGAGGTCATAATTACCAGAAGACCATGGGGGTCATTCTATTTTATTATGATCTAGCAGAGGATAACGCTCCTAATTTTGTTACACAGCTTTAAGTCATTATTTAAAATCAAACCCTGTGATTGTAATTCTGTGCTTGACTGGACATCTGGTAGCATTTCTGTTATTCAGCTAATTACTTAATGAGACAAACATTTATCTACAATCAGATGAAAGAAGTTGAAAACTAACAGATTTCTGGCTGTACAGAAACACAGGCAGCAGCCAGGAAGAAGCAACCGGAAACTTTTGAGGACAATGAAAGAAAAAAAAAAACATATGCAAAAGCCAAATACGTATTTGTTTAGCTGGTTCTCTGAGGTCCATTTGAGATGCAATGTTTAATTATGGTAGATCATTGCCCCTGGATTTAATGTCCCATGGTAAAACTTTTGATCTGTACTTTATTTATTTGTATTTGTGTGTTGAAAAAGGCTCACAGGTCCGTTCCAGCCTGAGCCAGAGGTAGGTGGTCTCATAACCCTCCTTAAAAGAGCGAACTGAGCAGAAACAAAAACACAATCCTGAAACTCAGCTGGGTCATTTTACAGAAACTTTTTGAGACAAAAACCTAATAAACAAAATAAAAATATGTTTTTTTTAAATTATATTCAACATCTTATAAATCTGATGACTTTAATAAAGGTTCCTTTTAGTCTAAGTTTATAATTTTATTAAATTTTCATAAAGAATTAAAATCAGCTATTTATTTGTTGTCAGTGTTTCTTATGATAAAAGCAATGTTTGTGTTGCAATAATATCAATAGTTATTACTAATGTTCTTCACTTGATGTTTTCTCATTTCACTATAATTCCCCTATTTGCACTAGAGTTGTCCTCATAGTAAACATGACATTCTGTTTATATTATCTAAGGTGTTTCCACATACGTTCATTCCTTTGTGTCTAGTTTCTTGTGTTCTGTGTAGGTTTGGATTTATTTCTGTGATATCTCAATCAGACATATAGAATAGAATAGAATAGAATAGAATAGCCTTTATTGTCATTGTACAACAGCATTGTACGATACAACTAAATTTGAGTGCTACTCCCATTGGTGCAAATTACAACGAACATAAAAAGCAATGCTAGCATTAAATAAAAGACAAAAACAATAATATATACATATTATATATATATATATATATATATATATATATATATATATATATATATATATATATATATATATATATATATATATATATACACAGTAGCAGTGTGAGTCAGTGCAGGTGCAGTCAACATTGTAAACATGATAAGCAGTTATTTTCACTTAGTGTATTTGGTTAATTGCACAGAAATTGCTTCATTTACTGCCAATGATCAGTATATGTGTGATTAATTTTGTTTTGTGATTATTGGCTACAGCTATAGCTCTCAGAAAGAAGCTAACCCTGAGTCTATTTGTCCTGGTCTTGTGTGAGCTGCACCGTCGGCCCAGCGGTAACAGACGGATTCAGTGTCATTCTCCACCTTTTCCTCAGGATGTAAACTCACTGGCTGTCATTGTTCATTGCTAAATTTCTCTGTCATGCCTCTATGTACTCGTTTTACTGCCCACCTTCATTCACAGACCTCTTTCTCCTGTGTTTTAACTACAATTGCTCCTCATTTTATTATTAATGTTCTCTGTTAACACAGTCTGCCATCTGCCGCTGGGCAAACTTGACAGGGAGCTGAACTAGTAACAAAAGGAAACTTCAAACCAAAGGGGAAAACACTAATAATGACCTTAACGAATAAACAGAAATACACAGAGAAGAGAAGAAAAAAGAAGAAACTAATGGAATAAATTAATATGGCAAGACATAGCTAGCAATAATGAACACAGATAATTTAACTGAATAAACAAGACCATAACAGCAATAAAGAAATCAGAAGAGATCAAAACTTAAACCCAAAGTTTAAACCGTAACCCAAACAGCCAAGGATCAGGCCAGCTGCTCCTTAAATTGAATTTATTGGGAAAGTAAGACATCTTTAAATCGAAACACTAAAAAAACACCAATGACAGGATGTAACAAATTAAGTTCAAATATTTAATGTAATAATAATACATGTATGTTTTTGCTTGCAATGTCAATATTATGTTTATTACATATAGTTTTGACTGTAAATGGAAATTAGATTTGATTTAATGTAACACGTTTAAAAATGAAAAATTAGTCAGGTTGGTGGGGGAATTTGAAGAGAAACGTGATTTTGAATGATTGTCCAATTAAAGCAATTACTGTAATAAAAATATGTGTTTTAAAATATCACAGATTTTCTATTTATACAGGACAGATAATTGAATCAAGGCCTTTTTTTTTGTAGACTGATCAGGTTATGTGAAGAGAAAAATACAGACGGACTCTGGTGATTAGTAATCAAAGCTTACTGCGTGAACCTCCAGCTTCTTTTACTGAACTATGGAAGTGGGAGCAAAAAAATATTTGTGTTCAATTTGCAATCAACTCAAAACTAATTGCGCAAACTCTGTGGGAAGCTTTCTGTTGGGTCATTAACACTCGATGTGACAAAGGCAGTCAGCTCGGATCGAAGCAGAGGCGTTCAGGAGTGAGTGACGAGAAGAGGAGAAGGTGAGAAATTGAAATGAAGAGGTGGTGATGGAGCAACATGAATAAAAAAAAAAGATAAACAGAAAGAGTTGGAGGTCTGAGGGGGTCGGAGAGACATTTCTGCAGGAAGGACTTGTTTTGATGTTGAAAATGGACACAGAGCGCTCTGCTGCTGCTGCTGCTGCTTCTGGACATTTGAGTGTCCTGTTTAACCTTTGTTGCTCACACACACACACATCCTCCTCGGTCACGCCAAAACCAAGAGTGGCTAAGGTTGCTATGGCAACATCCCACCAGACCGGTAATTACAATTAACATCCCATCTAAATGACCACCTCTCCCTCCTCACCCCCACCGGTCTCTTGGGTAATTATAGACTTCAACTCTGCTCACCGACGCGCCGTGGTGGGCCTCCTTATGTTTTACTGCTAAATAATCCCGTCTGAAAACAATGGAGGCAAAAAAGCGAATTGTTTGCCTCCGGGCTAAAAGGGCTGTTTCATTACATTAATGTAGCCGCGCCATCGCCGGCGCCTAAAATCAATATGCGCTGCTGCACGTGTGCGGACGTTTTTCCTGTGCACACGACAAATGACTGTTGCGGGTTTGCTGCATTGTGTTTGCACGCCGCATCATTTAAACATGAGTTTGCGCTGTGTAAATGTTAGCTGATCGTTGCAGCGTGTTGCTACCTGCAGATCGAGAGAGAGCAGCTTTCAGGCTCAATTTACAAAGATGCGCCGTGCCAAAAGCTCTCATCTCCCCACGGCAGAACGGCGGAGCAGCGGGGGGGAAGAAAAAGGACAAAAAAAAAGGGTGAAGAAGAAAGGTTATATGTGCTGCAATGGCACAAACAGAGCAATATATGTTTGCTTTTTATGGCCTAGGCGGAAAAAGTGGCTATGTCAAATACTCTGTCATGGTGTCACAACCTTTACAGCAGGAAATGGAGACAGCGGGAGCGAGAGTGATATGGTGGGAGGGAGAAGAGAAACGAGTTGGGAGGGAGAGAGAAAAGAACATATTGACTTTTAAGAATAGGCTTAAAACTTTCCTTTCTGACAAAGCTTCTAGTCAGAGTGGCTCATGTTACCCTGAGCTACCTCTATAGTTATGCTGCTATAGGCTTAGGCTGCTGGAGGACATCAGGGTCTATTTCTCTCACTCTGCTGAATTCTCCTACTGCTCTCCAATTTTGCATTGTTTGTTGTTATTTCAGCTTTTAACTTTTTGTTCTCTGTCATTTTTCTCTTCATAGAAGGTACACCTGGTCTGGCGTGCTGTTAGCTGTGACATCATCAGGGGAGGCAGATCATCCTCTATTACCATCTAACATAGAAAGTACTCCTGGGTCAATGTGAGCTTCTGTGCTTTCTGTGTCTCTGCTCTGTCTTCTCTAAGCCCCAGTGGGTGGAGGCAGATGAGAATCACTCTGAGCCTGATTCTGGTTCTGCTGGAGGTTCTTCTCCCTGTTAAAGGGGAGTTTTCCTCTCCACTGTCGCTTCATGCATGCTCAGTATGAGGGATTGCTGCAAAGCCATCAACAATGCAGACGACTGTCCACTGTGGCTCTACGCTCTTTCAGGAGGAGTGAATGCTGCTTGGAGAGACTTGATGCAACCTGCTGGGTTTCTTTAGAGAGGAAACTTTCTCACCAACCTGGAGGATCTGATGGAAGCTGACTTTGGGAAGAGTCTTGAGATGACATGAATTGGCGCTATATAAATAAAATTTAATTGAATTGAATTTAAAAGTATCATTTAAAGTATTAATTAAAGTAGTTTCATTTTCAGCTAGTTTACACCTAGTATAGCACAAATCCATAAGCTGTCTTTTGCACAGTTTCATGTCCAACATGTCAAACCTGTAGCAGGAACTGGAGAGCCGTGCACCAAACATAAAAAGTCCTGATGCAGTCATGTACATCTAACTTCATAGTTGGCGTTGATTAAATAACTTTGCACCTGCAATGCATAACCTCATGAACACCTGCCTAGCAACATGTTGGTCCCCATCTGGCTTCCAAAAGAGCCGTGACCCGTTGAAACATTGACTCCACCAGACCTCTGAAGGCGTCCTGGGCTGTCTGGCAGCAGAGATGTCAGCAGCAGATCTAAGTACAGGAAGTTGTGAGGCAGGACCTCCATGTTTGTCTGGAGTATCCTGCAAGTACGCAAGTGGATTGAGATCTGGGGAAACGGCATCAACTCCATCAATTTGAGCTCCTCTGGTTCACTTGTTTGACCTTTCGTTCACCAGTGTGTCTGTAAGCCATGGCGGCCCCTGAACAAGACATCCGTTCACCGCCGGTTCTTCCTTGGACAACTTTTGATACATCCTGACCACTGCAGACCAGAAACACCCAACAAGGTTTTCAGAAATATTCTGATCCAGTTGTTTAGCCGTCCTAATATTGCCTTTCTTGTCATTCCCATTCAAATCCTTAAGCTGCTCATTTTTCCTGCTTCTAACACATAAACTCTGAGGGCTAAACGTTCAGCTGCTGCCCCACGTTCCCCACTGATTACCAGGAGCCATGATGAAGAGTTAATCAGAGGTGTTCACAGCACCTGCCAGTGGTCATAATGTTATGCCTGGTTGGGAGAAGATGCAATATAAGCTCACTAGTGGAAAGTGTGAGACATTAAAGATGGGTAACTAATAAATGGCATTACTGGTAAGCAGAAAACAATGATTTATTAGTCTTAGTATGAATAAATATGTGTTAGCTGCAGGATAAAGAAAACATCAGGTTCTGGTGTTTGTCAAAATAAGAAGAAAGAAAAGAAAGGAGCAAAGATGAAAATATAAAATTTTCAAGCCAAACATTACACCTTATATCTGTCACAGTACGCCCCCCCCCCCCCCCCCCCTCCCACCCCCCAACTCCAGCAGCTCTCCGGGTCATCTTTCATTTCCCAGCCTCAGCAATCAAGGCAGCAGAAGAACCTCAATAACAGATGAAGGAGCGTTTGACCCCGTCCTGTTGGTTTATTCCTGTCCAGTCTGCTGAGCGTGGTCATCTGTAAAACCTTCAGTTCCTCTGTGATAGGAGAGCAGAGCTCTGGTGGAGGAGAAAGTAGGAAACAGCTCGTTTTTGCACCACATCTCGCAGCAATCAGCATGGGCAATAAAGTTGCCCAACTTCTCTGTCTGGTCACTGAAGTTGCACCATGTGAGCCCTGAAAAAAATATGAATACCAAGGGATACGACCCTGTTTCTCATACAGTTTTAAAGGATCAGGGATCTTTAGTCACTCGTTTGTATTCAGTATGTGGCTTAACTGTTTCCCTACTTAGTTGCATGTCTCTTTAAATAGGAGAATGCTATTTTTAATAACTGCTCAGGATTGTTTTTCTTAATGTGTAAATTTGCCCTCACCGCATCTCTTATTCTCATTTTTGTTCATATATATATTTTTTTACCCTTCTATGCTTTTCACTCTGCAGGTACACCTGCATTTCCCTACAGAGGGACAATAAAGTATTTCTTCTCTCTCTGTTCTAACTACATGAAAACACAAATGACCTGTTTTCCTTTTAGAGGACTTCTTGTTAAAAAAAAAACACACAATAACTCCACTCAGAAGACTACCAGAAGCAGAATATCTAATACGGTGTTTGTCAGCCATAGCGGCAGAAATGAAGCCCAGAGGAAAAAAAACACATTTTCCCCAACATTACAATCAATGCAACTAAATCAGTGTTCTTTAGCTCGCTTTACCTCTGGGAATCCTTTTAGGATTTATGCAGACTCTTCATGAGTCATCATGACTGCAGCAAAAGATAAAGGTCATGATCTACTAAATATAACTTGAATTCAGAGAGAAGGGAATCTTTCAGAAATTCACAAGGACATATTCTCTTATCACTTTAAGAGTGTGAACTGTTTGAAGTTGGTTAATTATCATTGTTGAATTGATCGTGGTAGCTGTCAGGAACCACGTGAATTTAGAGCAAACTTTTAAAATGCCGCAAAAAAGAAAACGCAAATTAGACGTGTTTCCATCCCCTGGGTTTGGAGTGAGGTTGTTTTTTTTTATTGCAAACAAAGAACATACAAGAACAACATAGAACATTAATAATGACAAACAGATACAACATCAAAGGGCTTTACCGAACAAAGAGCAATTATTTTACAATGTCAAAATCAAATCTGTGCTCGAGGGTTGCAATTCTTTAAGGGCAGTTACGATTTGAATGGCTTTAGCATTTGAGCTGAATTTTAAGGATTCTACATAGATATTAATAGAAGATAATAAAATCTGGAAATTAGGTTTTTGTTGTAAATATTTAGAGGTGTGAATGTGATATTAACAAAAATTTACAACATATAAAAGTTTATATTTCTCCATCCCAAACAAAACATCCTTATCTGTTAAAGTAATACTGAGATTTCTTTGATGAAAAGGGTTTGAAGTGAGGTGACCAGACGACGCAAAGCGTAATTTCGTCCGAAGTTGACGTTGCTCTGTCATGTCAGCTTTGCTAAGGATGTTACTTGCAGTCCAGAGACATAAAGAAAGAAATGCAATGCTATGTTTTTTGTGGGAAAATCCGGGAAGACGCTGCCAATGGGAACAGCTGATCAGTCATGTGACATAAATGTTCGCATTAACACCTTTTGTCAACATCCGAAAACCACCTCAAGCAAGCGTAAAAACAATTTTTTTTTTTGCCAAATTGAGGAAGTTATTTCATATTTTTCAGTTTCGATCAACCTTTTCTCATGCAATATTTCAAAATGCGCTTAAAAAAAAGCATTGATGAAAACACGTCTAGTAAGGTGCATTGAATAGAATAAGGACCAAGATGCAGTCAGGCAGACACTCACGCAACAATAAAGGTATTAAATACAGAAAATCTGAACTTACAAAATTCTACATCTCTAAAACTAGAAACATTTAGCAAACAAGAATAAAAAAAATCAGGTGGAAATACCTGCAGGTGCAGCAATAGTCTATATTAAATGTTCTCTTTCCACAGATGACAAACTTGACCCTGTCTTACTGTCTCTCTCCAGGACAACGCTGCTAAAAGAGCAACTGCTGGGACTAAGTCGATACGATTTCCATCCCACAAGTGTCTGGTACAGAGCATCTCATCTGCAGGGTTTCTCATCTAGAGGAAGTGACAGCTGCCAATAACTGCTTTTTTACTAACATAGAAAGTACTCCTTGTTCAGTGTTTTTGTATTTTTGTGTGTGTGCTCGGTGTTCTCAAACCCCCGGTCAGTTGTGGCGGATGGCCGCTCCCACTGAGCCTTGTTAGGCTGCAGGTTTTTCTGCTGTTTAAATGGAGTATTCCTTTCCACTGTCGCCACAAGCACAATGTGATGTAATGCAATCGGCTGCATTTCCTTAGATCCTAAACTTTTCACCAAAGAAATGCTGAAATTAGGAACTAATTTGAATGCGTGCATTGAGTTTGAATGCGGCGGTTAGACAACCGCTTAGATTACATCACAGTCCTGAGACCTCAGGAGCGGCTGATGGAGGAAGTTCTGATAAAGAAAGGTAACGTTAGACTTACCAGGTTGCATTTCTGGAAGATTGAATCTCAATAGTATCTATTTTTTTTATACTTTGCTCAGGCCATTGTTGGTTCTAGGGACCGTTTACAACGTAACACAAAGTCTTTCATACTGTCTACTTGTATTTGAGTGGTTGTCCTTCTGGTTTTTACCCACATGTCATGATCATAAATAGTGTTCAGAGGACAGATGGACCAGAAAATTAAAAGCTTCGTTTTTTTCTACCACCTCTTTCTTTTACCTCAACAGACCAAACACATGTCGGCATTACGTCAGAAGAATTTTCCTGTCTCCCACTCCACTATCGAAGTCTAGCTCTCGTAAACGAGACACCAGGAAATTTGACCTCCTCTGACCGAAGCAGAGAACGACCCTCAACCTGCAGAGGAACAGACTCTCTTTGAGGATCTTGGTGACAAAGCCTCCAGCAGATAACAGGGGCCCCTTCCCTCCAGCCAGGTCTGATGGTTGAGCCATGGCTCCCCAGACTGAAAATCAGAGGGATGTCCAGTTTGGGAGCTACATTGAGCGGGTGGTAGGTGAGATGGGGGCCAAGAGATGCCGACTCATAATAGGACTGACTGCTTTAGTAACAAAAAATGCTAAATAATTCTCCAACTTAAACGTTTGGAAGTAGCGGACATCCTGGCTGGTGTAGAGCAGTTTTTCAAAGATAGTCCAGAGTGTTAAGATGAGAAATCTAGGCCAGATGGAAGGACAGATGAAATATTACGTTGTGCACTGATCAAAATCTTGTTTCTAACATAAAAAAAAATCTGCACTGACCTTTTCCCGTTTAGATAAATGAATGCACACTATTGTTGAACGTATCGTTGCAGGAATTTGATCCACACGATAAAAGGGCCGCATCACCTACAGCATCAGCTGAAGGCGAACATTTCTAAACGCTGTCCTTTCAGGTGAAACGTCAAAGCGCGTTTGCATCATGTTCTTGAGTTTGTGTGCTGGAAACAAAGCACAGGGGCTGAGCAGTGTTTCCAAAGTCCATTGATTTTTCCTCCTGCCTGCTTCAGTCTCCTTTGACATTTCACAGACACTCTACGGCTCAGAGCCAACAATAAAGGGTGATGAAAGCCAGGGTAGCTCTGCGACCCCTTAGCCCCGGTTGGTGCACAGCTCAACCTATTATTAGAAAAGGCTGCAGCATTATGGGATATTAAAAAGTAAAAGCAATCATCTCTCGTTTTCTCGCTGTTTATTCAAGCAATGTCTTTGTGTTTTCTTTGCAGCTTTGCTCCATCTGCTCTATTTCTGTGTGTATTTCTTTATTCTATCCTGCTCTATTTAAAGCCTCCTATTATTCCACCACCGAACTTCCCCGCTTGGCTTCTCCCCCCCCCCTCCGCTCCATGCCTCCTTCCAGCCATGCACAGCCCTCCTGCATTAGGTTCAGCCGGGGAATCTGAGGATGAGGACACCAAAGCCCCAAAGACTGTTCCTGAAGCAGAGAGCGTGAATTTGTACAGAAAACACACATCATCCTCTCACGTCTCAGGGCCTCACACCAGCCCTCCCTGGCTGTGATGGGAACAGCTGGAGAGAGAGAGGGGGTTTCATACGGGTTTGAGTGAGAATCTGAGAAAGTGACGCTTATTTAGATCTGGGAGGTGGAATAAAATCTCTATTTGCTGCTTTTTAATGAAATGGCTCCGTGCAGCTTGAGAGCTTTTGCAAGGAGATCTTTCTTTTACGGATCATTTGGAGACTTTCACTAAATGAGTTTGACATCACTGCAAGGAAAGGTGGTGTCTTTAAATCTAAATATTTCATGTTCAGCTGTTTTTGTTGCTTTACAATGCTACAACTGAAAAAAACAACTTTTATTACGTCCAGCTGTGGGACATTTAATCTGGTTATACTGTCCAAGACATGGACGTCCACTACACTGACGGGCTGGACAAGGAGAGGATTAACCAGAGAAGCAGCAAACAGAGTGGGAAAAGCTGCAGAGATCCACAGGTTGGGTCAATCACACCTTCATGGAAAAGCCGCTGACTGTAGTTTACCACAAGGCGATGTAGGAGACACAGAAAACATGTGGAACCAGAGCTGCAAACGTGCAAATAACCACACATGGTGACAAACTAACTCTACAGAGTTATTCACGTCACCTGTTAGCTACACCTGGATGGTCCTGTCAAAGACCAGACCTAAATTCCACTGAAAATCTGGTGTAAGGCTAAAGAATCCATGATTACAGCTATTCTCCATCAAGTCTGACTGAGCTTGAGGTATGTTGCCAAAAAATAAATAAAAAAACATCTCTAAATGTGCAAACCTGGTTGAGACACACCCCAAAGTATTGACTCAGAGGGGCTGAACACAAATCCAAAAAACAAATGCTTTGTAAAACAGTCAAAAAAACGTTTTATCTTCCATCCATTTCTCAATTATGCACTACTTTGTGTTAGTTAAAAATACGGGAAGGTTCAAGGGGTGTGAAAACTTTCACCGGGCACTACATCATGATAATTAGACACGAGATCTTCAGGGCAAATAATAGCAGCGATTAATCAACCAAAGAAGTGTTGAACATGATGGAAAATCTGCATCCAGCCACTCCAGGGACCGGGGAAGAGTTTGACGCCCCCACAGGTTCAGCCCATCTGCACATGTCAGCATACAGTTTGCGTTCACACCTATAGAGGAGCAGCAAGGCTGTCAGCAGTGATTTAGACCACCAGGCTTATCCACAGACCCCCCGCAGATTCTGGCCGTTAGCTGAGCCTGGACCACACACATCCTCGCACCCACACAAATTATGAATCAAAAGGTCGGCTCCTGCAAAGAAGCGACGGGGCCCAGAGCTCTGCGCTCCTGTTACAGCTACGGCTTCTTCTTTTAGGCTCTGTGGACGGAATACATGAAAAGAGCAAACATAAATTTGCCCTGGGTTATTCGTGGTTGGGCAGCGTTTCAGCAGCACGCTGTGTCCACACTGGGCTCGTTAGAAGCATTTGTCTTATTCAGGAAATACAGCATTTAACAGTTTCATTATCATTATCAACAGTAAGAACTGCACAAACATGTTACAATTAAATAAAAACTCAATTAAGGTCACTATAAATGACTTAAAGATAAAAGTTAGTTGAAAGAGGGAAACTCTTGCTTGCTTTTGGCTTGACAGCTGATGAAATAAACACTTTAGGATATCAGGGTCTGAAGCAAGAAGCTTTCTGTCTCCAGCCTTAAAAAAAGCATTTAAAAAAATACAGTAAAGTGGTAGTATTAGTTTTCTGAAAGCTGAAGTAATTTCTCTTGGCATGTGTCCATGATTTTTGACGCCTTTCATCTAGACTTAGCATAAAAAAAAGTCATAGCAAACCTAATTTTGAAGATTTTGATTTTTCTCAACCGTAATTCTTTCTTGTTCTTTTTTTTTTTTTGGCCTCAGTGAAACATAGAAGTATCGAAATAAGCATGTCAGATGAGTTCTTTAGCAAAAGTATCTTTCTTTTGAAAACAAACTCTTCTTAAGTTGGCCAATAAGCCAAGCAACTGATGAGTGAGGCGCTTTAATCTTGGCTCTGCATCAGAGTCAAAGGGGGCAAATACATATGCATGCCACACTTTTCAGATTCCTGTTTATAAAACAAACAAAGATAAAAACAAACAAACAGAAAACCAGTTTTAATTTTCCTTCTGATCCCTGATCAATGGTGTTACTTTGTGTTGGTCTTCCACAGAAAATCCCAACAAAACACATTAAAATTTGAAGTTCTATTGTGACAAAATGTGAAAAAGTTCAAGTGGTATGAATACTTTAGGAAGGCCCTGTAGCATAACAGAGTAAAGGCGTTACTATTTAATTTCTAACCTTGTTCTCAGGAGGAGTGGCCAGCGTGTCGCACCTGAACATTTTAAATCAACTTTTTTACGTTTTGACACAAACCGCCTCCGCTGGTGTTTTGCAAACCAGCGAGTTACTATTTAACAGAGCGTTCAGCACACTCAGCTGACAGGTCTTAATAAAGAACGTCCACGTTCACAGCATCAACGTCTCCAAACTATTTTAGGGAAATAAAAGAAGCAGCGTACATATAGCTTCTAGCAGAATGCTAATTTCCAGCCCTCGTCCCTGGTCAGGCTTTAGATCCAGGACAACAAATTAAGAATTAAAAATTGCCTGTGCACATTCAAAGTTACAAATTTATGACCCATTAAATGTACTATATAACTACAAATCCCATTGCAAAGGTAAAATACATAAAGAAAACAGCAAATCAGATTATTAATGGTGGTAGTGTTTGTGTTCTACCACCTGAAGAACATTTCCAGGATTAAAGGACTGATGTCTCAGCAGGATCTGGAAAAACTAATCCATGTTTATCTTTAGTAGAACTGATCACTGCAACGGTGTTTTCACAGGTCTGCCTATAAAAGTGGATCAGAACGCTGCAGCTGATCCAGAACCTGCTGCCCGCGTCCTCACTAAGACTAAGAATGTAGAGAACATGGACCCGGTTCTGAAGTCCTTCCACTAAGACTAAGAACGTAGAGAACATGGACCCGGTTCTGAAGTCCTCACTAAGACTAAGAACATAGAGAACATGGACCCGGTTCTGAAGTCCTTCCACTAAGACTAAGAACGTAGAGAACATGGACCCGGCTCTGAAGTCCTCACTAAGACTAAGAACGTAGAGAACATGGACCCGGTTCTGAAGTCCTTCCACTAAGACTAAGAACGTAGAGAACATGGACCCGGTTCTGAAGTCCTTCCACTAAGACTAAGAACGTAGAGAACATGGACCCGGTTCTGAAGTCCTCACTAAGACTAAGAACGTAGAGAACATGGACCCGGTTCTGAAGTCCTCACTAAGACTAAGAACATAGAGAACATGGACCCGGTTCTGAAGTCCTCACTAAGACTAAGAACGTAGAGAACATGGACCCGGTTCTGAAGTCCTCACTAAGACTAAGAACGCAGAGAACATGGACCCGGTTCTGAAGTCCTCACTAAGACTAAGAACGTAGAGAACATGGACCCGGTTCTGAAGTCCTCACTAAGACTAAGAACGTAGAGAACATGGACCCGGTTCTGAAGTCCTCACTAAGACTAAGAACATAGAGAACATGGACCCGGTTCTGAAGTCCTCACTAAGACTAAGAACGTAGAGAACATGGACCCGGTTCTGAAGTCCTTCCACTAAGACTAAGAACGTAGAGAACATGGACCCGGTTCTGAAGTCCTCACTAAGACTAAGAACATAGAGAACATGGACCCGGTTCTGAAGTCCTCACTAAGACTAAGAACGTAGAGAACATGGACCCGGTTCTGAAGTCCTCACTAAAACTAAGAATGTAGAGAACATGGACCCGGTTCTGAAGTCCTTCCACTAAGACTAAGAACGTAGAGAACATGAACCCGGTTCTGAAGTCCTTCCACTAAGACTAAGAACGTAGAGAACATGAACCCGGTTCTGAAGTCCTTCCACTAAGACTAAGAACGTAGAGAACATGAACCTGGTTCTGAAGTCCTCACTAAGACTAAGAACATAGAGAACATGGACCCGGTTCTGAAGTCCTCACTAAGACTAAGAACGTAGAGAACATGGACCCGGTTCTGAAGTCCTTCCATGGCTCCCTGGATCTCAGAGAATAGACTTTAAAATCCTTCTGTTAGTCTATAAATCCCTGAATTAGCACCTAAATCCATCACAGACTTGTTATCAGGGCATCAACCCTCCAGACCACTCAGGTCTTCTGGCTCCAGCCTGCTCTGCAGAACCAGAACCAGAACCAGACATGGAGAAGCAGCATTTAGTTCCTATGCTCCACTGATCTGGAACAAACTTCCAGAAAACTGTAAAAGTGCTGAAAGCCTGAGTTCCTTTAAATCAAGATTAAAAACACATTTGTTCAGGATTGTCTGCGACTGTTCTAGTTAAACTGTTTTACTGAAACATCATTAGTTCAACTTTGTAGTTCAACTGTTTTAATGTTTGCATTTAGTTTTTATTCTCCCATGTTCTATTTTGTTTCTACATTTTATTCCAACTTGCTTTTATTTTGTTTTATTTTCCAATATTTTAATCATGTGAAGCACTTTGCATTGTCTTTGTACTGACGTGTACGTTACAGATAAATTTGCTTTGCCTTGCCTTTCAACCAATGCTTCAGCTTTATTGAGAAAAGTCTCGTTTCTGACAAATAAAAACGATTTGAAATGATTAAAAAGAAATCCTGAGTTCCATCGGCAGAGCATGTAGCCTCGATGGGGAAATGCATGCATCAAAACGAGGTTAGGTGTGGACCGAGCTGGATTAAAAAGCACGTTTACATGCTTGTCTCCACGACAGCTGCAACACAGGAGGCCGCTGACAACTGTCATCCCTGCTTCGTCGTTTTATCAAACGATTGGAGGCTTGCTCAGTAATTTCTGTTTTCATGGAGGATGCGGGACTAAATGGCTGTGATGTTTAAATCACAGGGGACCACCGCGTTAAAAAGATACAGTTATTTAGTGAAAATGGTGCCGCAGGAGTGGGAATACTTCTGTAAACGATAGAAAGCACCTCTAATTGCTGCTTGTTAGAAATGTCAGCTCTTAAAGTCCAGACCACAGGAATCATAACAGTTAGTTAAGATATAACTGGGTGCTTTGGTGCGTCTTACTGAATATCATAAGCAGGTGAAACGCTTTTCTTTGGGAGAACTGCCTCGTTTAAAACGACATAATGCAGGATGTCAGTGTTTAATCTGCTGAATGGTTAGTCTTACCAGCGCCTATAACCACTGCAAACATTTAAACACAAAATTATGATTAAAAAACTGTTTTTTTTTCTTTCAGGAAAAGAAATATGAGATTTGACATCTAATTTGAAATCCTGATGTTTTAGTTTCTGATTCGTATTTTATTATTTATTTTCATGCTGGGTTCAGTTTGAACAACAGGTGATGAAATGCCGTTGTAACAACGATGTTTGCTGCTATTAAATTCATAATGACCAGGAGCAATAAACTGATATTTTTCATTCTTATTTTGTCAGATGCGATCTCTTTGTACTATCAGTTGATATGTATCCATACAGACGCACCTTTTATCTACTCAGTCTATCCAGTTGGATATTAGGTGTGACATCAAGCCTCTGTTTGGGGGAAACATCCTCTATGTTGTTTTTTTTTTTATTAAAGTTTTCACCTGTAGGACTTGCTGTGTTTCTTTTTCATCTAAATGTTAGATTTTAAGAGAGACCTGGCCAAGGAAAATAAATGTTGGCAAGTTCCAAGTGGGTTGTAGCAAGCCAAGCCAGATGAATGCTTTTATTTCCATATCTGCATGAAAACACCCACACACATCTCCTTAATCTACTGTCAGTCTCTCGTTTGGCTGCCTACCCTCATAAAGCACTTTACTGTAGATCATTTAGCTCAATCCCTACTTTTTACTTTCCTTTACAGCTGCTTAAAACCGAGATTGTCTTAACAGAACTCCTGCATAGGTTGTAATCAGTGCTTTTATAAATGTACTATTGTGCAGTGATTGTCATAGATTATTTATCTTATAGAACAAAGAAATATTTCCTGTTGCACGAATAAAATCTTGATCAGTTTATGTCCACGATTCCAGGTTTCATGAATTTAGTTACTGATTTTCAGCTGCAGTTATTCAAAGACAATAAAATGTTACACTGGATTAAAAAGGAGACAAAACTAAAGCACGGTCAGCAAAAACCTACTAATACAATGCAGTCCAGCCGGTTTTATGTACACGATTAAATGAGGTTATCCTTGCTGAAGTAATTATACCCTTTAAACCTTTACACGTCAAGTTTAAATGTTTTCAGAGAATTTTTTTAATGCACCACCAGCACAAATTATCACATTATTGTGACATGGGATGAAAGTAATACATGTTATAATGCGTTTGTATTCAGCTGCCTTTACTCTGATACACATGAATAATACCCAGTAATTAGAGGGTGGAGTCCACCTGACATGGAGGGGAGAGCAAACAAGTAGTCTGAACAGGTGAGAGCCAAAAGTGAACTTTTTGAGCCCAATGTGTGACTAAAGACTAACACACAGTGAAATAAGGTGGTGGCAGCATCATGCTGTCTTTTCTGTGCTTTCTGTGTCTCTGCTCTGTCTTCTCTAAGCCCCAGTGGGTGGAGGCAGATGAGCGTTCACACTGAGCCTGGTTCTGGTTCTGCTGGAGGTTCTCCTACCTGTTAAAGGGGAGTTTTCCTCTCCACTGTCGCTTCATGCATGCTCAGTATGAGGGATTGCTGCAAAGCCATCAACAATGCAGACGACTGTCCACTGTGGCTCTACGCTCTTTCAGGAGGAGTGAATGCTGCTTGGAGAGACTTGATGCAACCTGCTGGGTTTCCTTAGAGAGGAAACTTTCTCACCAACCTGGAGGATCTGATGGAATCTGACTTTGGAAAGAGCCCTGAGATGACGTGATGTGAATTGCTATATTAATTAATTTATGGTTTAGATCAAAGCAGATTCATGGCTTAGAATGGTCTAGTCAAAGTAAAGATAAAAATCTCCCTGAGAACATGTGACAAGACTTCAAAGATTCCCTTCATGTAATCGGACTGAGCTCCTTAGCCAAGAATAATGGACAAAATTGTCCGTTCTTAAATCTGCAAAGCTGGTAGAGACAGGATGCATAACTCCATTTTGCTATTATGCACTATTTGTTTTGTTTATTACATAAAACACCAGAATGTGATTGAGACTTGAATATTTCTGCAGTGCAAAGTGTAAAGCTAAACGGCATATTTCCCACATTCGGCAGTTCAGCGTGACACAGGTGAAGCCCGTGTGTCAGCGCTATGACGGTGAGTCTGCCAGACAGCTGACGGCAAATGAAGCAAACAGCAGAAAGCCAGACCACTAAACCTGCAGCCGTCCGGCCTGCAGGCAAAAAGCAACGCAAACAGCCTTACATCAACAAACCAGCATCTTTTCAAGCAATCAGTCAGATAAATAGACCTCTAGTCTGCCTGAGATATTGAGCCTCAGACGTGCAGCGAAGTTAACAAGTCCACATCCTGGCCCAGCGACATAACTGCAGTCGGTCATCTCCACAAGCCTGCAGCTCAAGGTCAGCCAGCCCGCCGGCCTGAAGGAGGCAGCAGGTCCAAATTTAATAACCCCACTTGCTTTCATCACAGATCATGTCGAGCTTGCAGCAGAATCTATCTGGCGTAACCTCCTTTCCTGTTCTTCCACGACACGTTTCGGCTCTCTGAGCGAGCGCATTTGTGTTCATCCCGTCTCATTCGGCCTGAGTCACATTATGTCTACACGCAAAATGCCGCGTCTAACAGCTACTGGATGAAAGGGCAAAAATGTCCTCTGGACCAGTGGTCCAGGGTCAAACTCTGATTTTAAGCAAACGCAAGAGAAAATAAAGGCATCGATCAACAGTAAGAGGTAAAATACAGACGGCCTCAAAGGTAATCGGCCGTGGCGCTCACCACTGCCTGTCTGTGCAGGTAAACCTTTAAGCCCCCTTGACCATCGCTTTTACTTTAATTCTAATTAGAAAAGGCTTAATTAGTTTTAGATGGCGTGATTAGTTCCACTTCTGGCCACTAGAGGTCAGTGGCGAGTTGAGCTGAGCTTTGTGAGTCCTGCACACACACAGGAGCCTTGGCTTACCTTTCAAAAACACCAGAAACCAACAGATGCTTCTTCATGAACATAGATTACAGTTAAATTTGACCTCAACGTGGATCTGATCTGACAAATGTTCAATTTAATTCCCTTTTAATGTCTCATGGTTGGTTTCTTTTACAATAAAAAAAACAAAATACATTTAAAAAAAATGAATGTTCTGTTCTAAAAGCAAACATTGACAAAAAACTATGACTATTATGTTTTCTGCGTTGTGGCTCATAAAGGCAGCGCAGCTTCGGACTCAGTCACAAAACGACATTTTTAACCGAAGGAAGGGAGCAGAAAGAGGAGCCGGACTCTTCTGGCAGCTCTGGGCCCCGCTCAATAGACTCCTCTGCCTCACAAAGAGGGGCTTCTCTGCGAAGGTGCTCAGAAAGCGCTCGGGTCGTTGATATGCAAGGCGACAGGGCAGCCCACAGCTTGCCTCCTTTAGAGTTAATTAAGCCGCAGCCTCGGTTGGCAGGATGCCCCCCCCCCCCTCCCCTGAACTGCAAAGCTTCGACAACAGCATTCCTACGCATAACGGACAAAGTCTGCGAGGACACCTGCAACCGTCACAAAGGCTTTAAAAATGTCAACCATGACAAAAACCAAGCACCAACTATCAGTACATTTGTTTTTGGTCAATTATTTCCTGGTTCTGGCAAAACTTCTTGGCAACGGTTCTTGTACTTGTACTGTTGGAATCCCTGTTCGTCTCCCTTTACACTGTGCCACAGTTAAAAAAGAAAAGCATTCATGTCGAGTTACGCATGTAGGTGAAAACCATGAAAAACTTGCCAAATGTTCTCCGCTTATGCCAAACAGCTTTTTCTGATCGTTTATCGGCTCGGATGATTGAAGTCTGAGAAACAAGACGAGTCGGCAATGACAGAGCTGATTAAAAACAGGAGCACCAGTGATGAGTGACAACCCTCTTCTTCAACCAGCAGTTGCTGCATATCAGCCAAACGTGGTCGTGTCGGTCTCTCTGGCACAAAAAGCTGATCCTACAGGTGTTGACTGGGTTTGAGGTCAGAGCTGCAGGAACGCCATTCCCTCCGCTCCACCGCCGAACTCTGGAGGTGGACAGTGTGTGCCGTGACGTCTTGGAGGAAGCAGAGACAGCAGATGTTGTTACGTGTCCGCATTTAGACATCCCAAAATGATGCCAGGCCTTTTTCCTGCAGCGAGGGAGACGCCGCCCCACAGCATCACACCGCCTCCACCAAAAGCTCACGGAGACGGACAGAGAGGATTCAGGAGGACGTTCCCACGGGAAGCATCAACTCAATGCTGCTGCTCAACCCACAAATGCATTTTACTCAAAGCTGCGCAACCATTTACTCTGAAAGCAGCAGGCTTCCAGACAGCACAATATTTTCTTACTATTGTTGCTAAGTTAATTCAATTCAATTCAATTCAATTTTATTTATATAGCGCCAAATCATGAAACATGTCATCTCAAGGCACTTTACAAAATCAAGTTCAATCATATTATACAGATTGGGTCAGATTATACAGATTGGTCAAAAATTTCCTATATAAGGAAACCAGTTGATTGCATCAAAGTCCCAACAAGCAGCATTCACTCCTGGGGAACCGTAGAGCTACAGGGAGAGTCATCTGCATTGTACATGGCTTTGCTGCAATCCCTCATACTGAGCAAGCATGAAGCGACAGTGGGAAGAAAAACCACCCATTAACGGGAAGGAAAAAGGAAGAACCGGGCTCAGTATGAACGGTCATCTGCCTCGACCGACTGGGGTTACAGAAGACAGAACAGAGACACAACAAGAGAGACAAAAAAGCACAGAAGCACACATTGATCTAGTAATCTGTTCTACATTAGATGGAAGTAGCGGGTGAGCCGTCTTCTCTGGATGATGTCACAGTTAACAGAACGCCAGACCAGGTGTACCTACTATGAAGAGAAAAGAGAGAGAACAGAAAGTTAAAGGCTGTCTCTGTTTTCTCTCCCTTTTTCTCCACATTTGATTGACTTTTACTCTTGTGTCAAAGACCTGGAGGTTCTGGAAGTGCGAGCATGTTGGGAAACGCCTTGTTGTTGCTCGGCCCTCGTCTCGTCTCTAACGCCACAGAACATCCATCTTTTCTATCTCCGTCCACCCCTCCTCCCATTTCCTTCCAAGCTGCTCGTTGTTTTTGTCTTTAAGAAGAAGCACCTGCCCACCGCTTCGGCCGGCCCGATGTTTCATCCGCCAACCGCGGCTGTGCAGGCAAGAGGACGGGCTCAATCACGCAGAGGACGGACTCGGCAGCATCCCGCCACGAGTCTAATTGTGCATTCATCACAGACGGAGCGGATCGATACAGTACCCCTTACTCCACACAAGTTTGTCCTATTGGATTTTTTTTTTTCCTCATTCTGTTGGGGGTAAGAGACGTCCAGATGTGTTTAGATGAGGCGAGGCATCAGTTTCAACCACATTCAGTGTCAGAGAAAAGATCCAGAGAGAGAGAGAGAGAAAGAGGAAACCTGCCCCCCCTTTCTCTGCTGTTTTGCTCTGAATGACTCGGCCTTTGTAAAAAAAAAAAAAAAACACAGCAGAACAAAGACAGGTTGAGGCTGCCGCGTCCTCTGTCTGACTGTGACCTTGGTGCTCCTGGGGAGAGAGCTTGCTATGAACTGGCGAGGTGCTGAAAGAAGCCTGCGCCATTAAAGCTGTGGGGGCTCGCCGAGGCGCACAGCTTCCCAGGGCTCCTCTCTGGCACTGTGACTCCGTAACAGTAGCTGTGCGGCTAATGTACTGCTGGGTATTCAGGGAGCAGGGGGGGTGAGAACGGGCTAGAGGCTGACTGATGCACAGAAAGTCCGTCTTACACACTCCTTTGGTCTCCTAAATGAGTTCAAGTCTGGCCTCTGAATGCGTTTGCATGCTGTTGATGAAACACTCAAACTACACCCAAAAAAAATATATCACTGTGATGCAAAGATGAAGCACTTTTATTTGCAATGGGGAAAAAAAAGAAAAACCAAAGGCAATTATGTTCTTATTCCATTTCGTTGTTACATGAAGAATCAGTCACACATGATGGATTTTCTTATTCTAGTGCAAAGATCCCTGCTTTCAGGCGGCATTATTAGAAAGTGCTTGTTCTAATCTTTCTCCAGAAAGGCCAGATGGATGGGCTGCAGCTTTTCCCCCCAAAGTGATAGACTCAGAAATTGCAAAGGAGCAGCAGCAACACCTTCTCAGTCTGTCACAGCAACAGCTTTCTTGTGCCATCACACAGCAACGTGACGGCCACGTTTTTCTAACCCGTGGCCAAAACAACCCCCAACGAGGGGTTCTGCGTTCACCGACTGACTACTGTCACTGGACCTGGGCATTGTGCATGCACTGCAAAAAGAAATCTGGGAAATGATTAGGAATAAAACTAAACTGCACTTCAAAACTGAGCTAAAAATGTTAAAATAAACCAAGAAGTTAAAACAAAGGAGGAATCTGGTCCTTATCCGCCCAAAGCAAAGGCTGTGTCTGTAATCCTGCACAGAAATGAAAATGTTCTCACTCTGGATTGGACAGGTCAGCTCTCCTGGGTGCTACTGGACCATGAGCAAAAATTGGTTAACCACGGGTAGTTGATGAATTAAGAAGGTGGCGGTTATATTTTCCTCATGGCTCATGGATCACTTTATCCCCTGAGGAAAAAAACAAAACAAAACTTTTGGTTTGTACTCAGGTTGTCTTCATTTAGCCCTTTAAAGCCTGTTATAGCTCATTGTGAAAAAAAAAAAAAAAAAAAAAAACATTTTTGGTTGGCTAAAAAAAGAAATCAGGCTTTCAAATTTTCTTAGTATTGTATTTGATACGTTGGATCAAAAAATACATTTTCCTCATGTTTTCTGTATTTTATATAGGGTGCGTAAAATATATTCAGTTGTATATAGTTGGCGTTCTGTTAGCTGTGACATCATCAGGGGAGGCAGATCATCCTCTATTACCATCTATCATAGAAAGTACTCCTGGGTCAATGTGAGCTTCTGTGCTTTCTGTGTCTCTGCTCTGTCTTCTCTAACATAGAAAGTACTCCTGGGTCAATGTGAGCTTCTGAGCTTTCTGTGTCTCTGCTCTGTCTTCTCTAAGCCCCAGTGGGTCGAGGCAGATGAGCGTTCACACTGAGCCTGGTTCTGGTTCTGCTGGAGGTTCTCCTCCCTGTTAAAGGGGAGTTTTCCTCTCCACTGTCGCTTCATGCATGCTCAGTATGAGGGATTGCTGCAAAGCCATCAACAATGCAGACGACTGTCCACTGTGGCTCTACGCTCTTTCAGGAGGAGTGAATGCTGCTCGGAGAGACTTGATGCAACCTGCTGGGTTTCCTTAGAGAGGAAACTTTCTGACCAACCTGGAGGATCTGATGGAGTCTGACTTTGGAAAGAACCTTGAGATGACTTTTTTTTTTTAATTGGCGCTATATAAATAAAATTGAATTGATTTGAATTATATATTGTAAATTGTATGTTCAGAAAAATACTATCTTTGTTGAAGAAAAAATATTTGTATCAAAAATGATACATGTGGAGTGGCAGGGATAATTTCAGAATGAGTTTTCCAACACAAAACATTTAATTGTGTCAAAAACAAAATTAATAATTGACAGTCGGTGGGAAAGCTTTTTCACAGCACTGCATCAAATTCACAATAATGAACAAAAACAATTTATGTTAGCATATTGAGCAGAATCTTATTGTCGCCAACAAACTGGTTAAAATCACTGAATAAAGCCACAATGAGCCGTATTCTCCTCATCCAGCACAACCAGGGCTGATCAATAAATCACAGCCAGGTTTTCTCTGCAGACTTCTGTGGCAGATTAAGGTATAAAAATATACCTGATCTGTATAAATGTGTGCGTATCTGTCCCTCTGTTTATCTTTCTCTGTTATTGCTTTCTCTATTGCTTCTGCCGCTGTATTTCTTTCACTGGGGCGCGCGATAACACCCCGGTATATTTTTCACAGTGCAGACATGCAAAATTATAATAAAATCTCCAAGGAATTAAACCTTAGATGACATAAAACCATATTAATTCCGAGACATCAAACTCACACCCTTTCCTTCTTCAATTTTTACATATTCATCACAGGACTAATGCAATTATCAATACTGTAATCTACTTGGCAGTCACATGGTGCAGAAAAGTCATTACTTGTGAGCCTTCTTTAATGAACGAATCTAATGAAGTGCACTAATATGTTAGAAGCAAGATTTCTCTCACCTCAGGGGGCGATATGCATATATGTGTGTATGATTATGTGGGGGGGGGGGGACGGAGAGAGAGAAGGGGGCTGGGGTAACCGATGGGTTTAAGTGGCTTCGACATGGAGGGAATGCGTCACTGAAGACAAAAGAGACAGCCGGAGGAAAAATGCAACGCAGAAAGTTGGATAAAAATGATCTGCAGATGTTGGAGATTATATCAATTCTTGCTGTGAATAATCATACCTGCCAAAACACAGACGCGTTACCAGGGAGAGAAGTTTCTGATTTCACCCCTTGTAAAAGAGAAATACTCACAAAGTAGCGTGGCGTGCTAAATTACACAGAGCATCATATCAGTTCTGTTAAACTTGTGGAATATATATCTGGTCAGTTCTGCAGCAGAGGGGTTGTTGGTCTGTGTCGGCTGTTCTGGTGGTGATGAAATTAACAACAGGGACAATGAGACGAGCCCAGAGACACCAATGGTTCTACAGGTGGAGACTACTGATATTTTTTTACAGCTTTTCAGCAGTTTTGCATTAGACCAGGGTCAGAGTCACTGCTGGTACCATGAGGCGATACCTGGACCCTGCAGAGGTTGCACAGGCAGTCCAGCTCCACCAGGATGGGTCATGAATACGGGTCTTTACCTGAAGGTTTTCTCTCTCCCAGCTCCGTCTCAAGAGAACGGAGGAGATTCATGGAGACAGGCAGCTACTCTAGGAGAGCTGGACCGGGCCGTCAGGTCCTGAACCCATCAGCAGGACCGGTATCTGCTCCTCTGTGCAAGGAGGAGCAGGATGGGTACCACCAGAACCCTACAGAGGGAGCTGCAGCGGGCCACTGGTGTGAATCTCTCTGACCGAACCATAGAAACAGACTTCATGAGGCGGGTCCGATATCCTCTGGTAGGCCCTGTGCTCGCTGCTCGGTACCGTGGAGCTGGACTGGCATTAGCCAGAGAACATTATGACGCCCCTCCTCATGTGGTAAGAGCAGACAGGCGGTTCCTGGATATTTTCATGGTGCAGTTTGTTCTCTAATGTTCTTCAATCAACCTCTGAGGCCAGGAACAGAACATCTGCATTCATACTGAGAATAAATTACACACAGGTGGACAATCCTATTCTGGTGACTTCCAAAGGAAATGGTCCTGTATTTATAATTATGGGTAAAATGCAGGACCAACAAATGGGTCTGAAAACACAAGAATTTTCCCATTTTTAGTCATATGAACACTTCTGCAAGCAAAGGAAGCACCAGGATTTTATTTAGTCTAGCAACGCACCTTCTCTGTTAGGCTTCTCTTCTATTTTCTTTATCCATCCTATCAATGAGGTGAAGTAGAAGAGATTTGAGGGTTTTAGAGAGAGACACTGCTGTGTTTGTTTTTCTTCATTATTTTAAAAAGCATAAAAGACCATTTATAGGTTGAGTTTCCACAGGGTACAGGAAGGGTCAGGATGGTTGTGGCATTTACAGACAGTAAATAAAGCTGTTAGATTGTTCAAACAGAAACCAGTTGCACATCTTCCTTCACAGTAAGATTTAATATTTGATGTTTTTTTTTTTGCTAACAGATCCCATAAACCCCTGAAGCCCGGCATCCAGGAACCTAAAATATCTTCCACAGTCCCCACCAACCACTCTATCCCTTTATATTTTCAAGGAGATCCATTACCATATTAATAATGAGATGTGAACCAGTTATAGATTAAACTCTGCAATAAAGAAGCCTGGCAGGCACTCACACTGAGTCTCTTTAATGACTCTCTGATAATTATAACTCTGTGTGTCTGGATTGACTGACAGGCATCCAGCATACGTCTCACGGTGGATGCAGATCTGCACATGTCCTCCCGTTTTGATCTCCAGCTCACTTCTAATCCTCTTCTACATCTTTTCCTCATGCTAAATATAGTTATCATCCATAATCAACTCTTTTTTTTTTTTAGTTATAGACGTAACAAAGACAAACATTCACCCTGGCCAGTGTGTCCGAAAAGGAGAAGAGGAACAACGCTGCTTAGATACGATCTGTACAGAACATGGCTGAATTCATGCATTTCTTTGTGCTTTGGACAAACTTTTAAAAGGTAATTCCCTACATAAACAAAATTTACCCAAAACAGCAAATAACAGCTAAAACCTACAATATGTCCCTTAATAAAATGGTCAGAATACTGTATAAAGAAAAACTGTAAAATGTAAACAACCTTTTCAGAGGGAGTCTCTCAGCAGGAGAGCTCATTAAACAGGCGAGGAAACGCAAATACGTTGCAGCGTTCATGGCTCAGCGTTGCTGCGTGTCTGACACTAAGCTGCCGCTGCCATTGTGTGTAATAGATTGTGTTCTGTGGCTTTGAGAGACGCGGCGGTTGGCGCCTAATGTGAGCGTAAGTGGCGCAGACTGGGTGAGAGACGATGTTTGTTTCCCTTTCTGCTGAGGCGCAGAGGCCTCTGAATGCACGGCGGTTTGGGCCTGATTCTGTGTGAAGAAAAAAGCCCGTGTGTGTGTCTTGGTGCTAACAGAGCACATGTTATGCTTGACTTTAAATTGGATAAATCAACAGATGAGGGGTTGGAAAAATAGTTGTTTAAAAAAAAAACAATCATTCAGCAGGCCAAAGTGAATGTCCCTTCGTTAGTGCAGACAGAGCGCCTGCATAGGGTGGTGTTTTATCACTAGGCTATTGTAGACCATTTCAGCACTTGCATAAATTCAGTGGTTGTGACGTAAGTGGCTCTTAGTTTCCTGCTACAGAACCCGACGTGTAGGAAGAAAGATGCTGGAGAATATTTACCAAAGGCAGGATATCTTCTTATGCTACTGAAAGGCAAGGCTGATATGCAGTAGCATGGCCGTATTGTTATTGGCACACAGAGTAATTCCTATAAAACATTATTACTCAAGTATTTTACAATTTGTGCTTTTTTTAAAAATTGATCCGAGTTTATTTGAACTTTTAATTAGTAATCCATGACTGTTTGTTTTTCTGGGATATAAAGAAGATTATGTTGTAAATAAATAGCTACATTTTCTTTTGATGCGCTCTCTCCTGTCTTATTGTTGTTGTCTGACTCCTCTGTTTGCATCTGTATGTCTGTATTAATGTTTTGATATAGGCCTACACAAAAAAACCTAATAAACCCAAATAAATCAAAACTGGATTGGGAATGCAAAAAATCTAATTACAGCGTTTACACTTTTTTCCTAGTTTCCTGGAAGTGACAGGCCACCACAGGGCAAATTAAAAGGTTGAATTCAGCCTAAATCTACCAGGGATGTGAATCATTTTGGGTTAAACTGTACAGATGATTCTTTTTTTGTTCTTGGCATGCTGAATGATTTATTTTAAAAACATCTTTTTAAAACAACCCCTAATCTGTGGATTTATCCAAATGAAAGTCAAGCATAACATGCACTCTGTTAGAATCAAGACGGCAAAGCATCTCTTGGTTAAAACACAGTTAGCCAGGCGCTCATTAAACATGTAAAGAAAAAGGAAAAGAGACAGTGATGTCCAGGCTAATGTAATCCACTCTGCTGGCCGCAGTAGACTGTGAATTTTCCAACCTTTATCCCAATCTAAACACGTTCTAGGTAACATCAAAGCAACATACTCCCTTAAAATACATGAAAGGACTTGATGTTTCACAAAATACGCTTCATTTCCCCTTGTTAAGACCCAAGTCAGACACATTTCCACAGATATCTCAGGTGGCAAGTTAGGAAACTAAAGACTGGAAATGAAGCGTGGAACAAGTGATTCTGTAAATCAATAAATCTACTTAAATCAAAGTTTTCCTGTTTAGTCTCAGATTATGCTTCGCTTATAAAAGATGGGCTTTACATTTATTTTATGACATTTACAATTTATTCTGCACTTAACATTATTTCATTGTCCACCTAAATCCTAAATGTTGGCTGGAAGAAAGGTAAATTAACAACAGTAGTAAATTATGGTCTGAACGTTAATTTCCTGCTTACAGTTCTGCATAAAAGTTAATACATTTTTACCGCTTTGAGCTAATCTTTTACTAATTTCACTTGTGCACCTTGGCTTGTTTACAGCATACTAATAAAAGAATGTCTGAGTTATTAAAAGGCTGTCCCCACTTTGAAGTTTTGCATGATGAAAAACTATTAAACTTTGACTAAAACTGAAAGTGGAAAACTCAAAATGTTGATGTTGAACAAAACAAAGATAAAAGCAACATTTTAAAAGCATTATTTTATGCAGAACAGTCTCATGTTGCCAACAGGTCATCTCTCTACCGCCACAATGCCTGCTGTATGGCATTCGCCAACAAGTGTATTTCTAAATCATAATTGTCCATGGAGCGGTCTGTGAGTGCATTTTAGTCTTCATCTGAAGTCTTTATTGGAGAATTCGATGTACTGACGGTGAGTTCGTGACACGCTTAAAACTGTTTTCTGCAGAAAATCAACTAGGTGAGTCAGTCTTTGGTGTGCTCTCATTAACCGCCTGTGGATGCACAACAAGGGATGGAAAAGGAACAGAGAGACGAGGAAAATCAAACAGTAAGAAAGGAGAAGGTGTTTATTCTCTTACCAAAAAAAGGGGGAAAAAGGGGGGTTGCCTTTATGTGCATTAGTGAGCTTTGCTGGTAATGCAACACATGTTTGTTTGACTCGTGCACCGATGGATGTGCTGTTGTATGTGTGTGTGTGTGTGTGTGTGTGTGTGTGTGTGTGTGTGTGTGTGTGTGTGTGTGTGTGTACATCCCAGCCCATCTGTATGTCTTTATGGAGAGCAGTAATTGAGTGGTGCAGGACAGAGCTCAGCACCACAGGGAGCCAGCTGGAGTTATTGAGGGATGAGCAGTCTGCCTCTGGGAACCAGAACCTCAAAACAAGCCAACAGGGGTGGGGGTAGGCAGAATGAGGAAAACTGGGAGTGACAGAGAGAGAGAGAGAGAAAGGGAAGGAAAGAACGAGAGAACCAGAAAATCCTATTTTACCGCAAAGAAGCATCTCCTGCTCTCCTAAAAGCAGGAGGCGGTTCAGGTGGAAAGACAAGTAGAGGAAGAGGAGCCAGCCGGCATCTGGCAGCTGCATCTACTCACGCATCACTTTAAACTTTGAGTAAACAGGAGGGCTGAAGATGCAACATCACTGATTCACAGACTGTAATAAAGAATAAAGTCATGCATCATAAAGCGATCAGCATCATCCTTCTCATGACCTGCACTGCTCTGTTCAAGATGGGCTCCTGCTACCGAATCTGTTTGAGATGCAAATATTTACGGGAGTTTTATTCATCAGTCTGTTGCCTGTACCTGCTTGTCGGTGCAGAGTCACAGGCAGCTGGTCCCTGTCTCCAGGGGTCTTTTATGGAGAGGTGGGATACACCCTGGACATGTCGCCAGTCCATCAAAAAGCAACACAGGGGCTCACGGGACAAACCGCTACGAGCAAACACAAATTTGTGAGTTTTTGGAATCATCTTTGTCAGTGCAACATGCATTTCAGTGATATTTGCCCTCTGCGTTTTACCCATTCCTTAGGGAAGGGTGGGATGCCACCGTGTTTGATGCCTTGGGCCTAACGCTCTTGCTCAGGGACGCAGAATGTCAGTCTGTGGGACTTGAACCTGGGAACTTGCAGCTTTCTCCGACCACTTGATTACCATTTCACTTAACATTGTTGGACTGTAGAAGTACGCCAGAATACCTGCAGAGAGCCCATGCATGCAAGTTGAGAACATGCAAACTTCATGTAGAAGAAAAAAAAACAACCTCTGAGCTGCAGGATAACAGTGTTAGAATTTAAGATGTGATTTAATACAGAGTGTAAAATGATTCTAATTATTCCCATGACAAACAGCATCCAGCTCTGTTGTTTTTCTGTTAACTTTGTTCAAACTGAGAAGACTTAAAGGATGTGTCCATCAGCACGTTACATCATGTTAGCTGAAAGAAAAAGGAAGGAAGAGAGCAAACACCGACCGGAGTGCAATAAGAACAGCAAGTCTATAATGTTTATAGAAGACAGCCTGAATGTGTGAGTGGGGATGGCAGGAAGCTTTGGAGGAAGCTCTGCATGAGATTTGTGCAGGGCTTACATACATAATGCAAAGTAGAGACTAAAATCTTTTCCACTGCAGTCACATGGAGTCTAATGAGACTTTTAAAAAAAATATTCACCAGTATGTATTTTTCAGGTTTAAAAAAAATAACCTTTTTAAAAAAATAGAATCTGCAAACCTGATTAAAAGCTTTTGCAGTTTTTAGCCACATGATCACAAACAGTTTGTAGGTGGCATTAATAATGCACTTTTGATAAATTAAAAAGTACAGTGGGTTAACCACTCTCTATTGGATGTGTAAAATATTATAACTGAATGTAAGCTTTCCCCATTTTCTCTGCTGTGTGTGTTTTCCTTCTGTAGATGCAGTCCTGTCTCTCTCCTAGACATGGCCGTTTACTGCGACTAACTCTGTATGCTCCGTTTTATCTTCTGGACTTTAAAGTGTAACTCGCCTCCAAATCAATAAAATTATAAATTGTCAACATGGAGAGCATGGAAGTTTTGACAATTTAATGCACATTTTTTGAAATCCTGCTTTTGTGTCTAAAGCTGTCTCTCTGGCGCCCTCCTTGTGTTTAACGGGTGTACTGCATCTGAGTTTTGAATCAATAATTGCTCTCGTACTTCCCTCTGTAGCAAGTTTGAGTCGTTATAGTGAGCTTTGTGATCTTTCCATTGATTTTTCAGGTTAGCGATTTATTAGCTTAGCATTCAGTTAGTTTATTTAGCATTTATTTACCTTGTTCTAGTAGCTCAGATACGCCCAGCCCTCTTCTCCCACACGTTTTAATGGTCCGCCGGGCACGGCCTCCTTTAGGCACATTTTTTAAATATTAGACGTGGGCGGAGTAGGTCTCTGGAACGGGGTGAGTTACGCTTTAAGACTTAGAGCGTACCTGCTAGGCTTTGTTGTTGTTGAAGTTTGTATCTTGACCTGCTGCTACTATTCCACTGCAATGTGCGTTCCTCTGTATGTTTTCTTATGTTCTGTTCATGTAGAGCACTTTGAATTGTTTTGTTGCTGAAATATGCTACAGATTAACTTACCTCACCTTTGTTTCTCTCCTGGATGAAGCCACTGATGGAGCTGCCAATAAATTGTTGTCATGTATAGCCCTTTTTGTTTGTGTTTTTGGACTATTTCCTTCTATTTTCTATTTTATTGCTCAGCCTGTTGGTCCTGTGGACCTGTGTTCGCCCTGCCCTCGCTGGTTACTTTAACTAGTGGTTGCGTGATGCGCCTGGTAAAGATTGCTTCTGGGGATTCTGTGTCGTTGGGAATATGTCGGCTGCTTCTGCTCAAATCTGCCCCTGCCTGCATCGTCTTGTCCGCCATTCCTGCCTGCCTGACTTCCCTGCCACCTTCGTCCTTTTCAGAATAAATAGTTTAAGATGCAAGGCCTGTCTGGCTTGAATGTTGGGTTCTCTGATCTGCAGTTCATTGCAATTTTTATTTTTCTCTCACAGAAAGTACTTCTTGATCAGTGCTTCTTTGCTCTTTCTGTGTCTCTGCTCTTACTTCTTTAACCCTCAGTCAGTCGTAGCAGATGGCTGTTCACACTGAGCCTGGTTCTGCTGGAGATTTATTTCTGTTAAAGGAGAGTTTTCCTCTCCACTGTTGCAACATGCATGCTCGAGGGATTGCTGCAAAGTCAATAACAATGAAGACAACTTTCTACTTGGCTCCACGCTCATTCAGGAGGAGTGCAACCTCCTTTCCTCGATGCAATCTGCAGGGTTTCCGATCAAACTGAACCTGACTGCACTGTTTAAAGACCAGGATCAATTGGTACTTGAATTTAAATCTGTCTATTTATGAAATTTTACAAAGCAGATTCAGCAAAAGCTTCAATCTGTGAAGGTGCAAAGCTGAAAGATACACACTACAAAAGCAGCAGAAGATGTGGCTGGCCAGGCTGGGTTTAACCATCAGTACTGCCTGAACACAAATTCACACCATGAATATTAATAACTCTGTTTAATAACCAGGAAAAAATACAGAAACAAGGTGTAGAAATGATAAAAACATATGAGATAAATGTCACTAATCAAATGCCCTTAATTATCTAATTATGAGTTAATGCACCAGCATCTACAGAAACAGATGTTGCTTTAGAAGTTAGGTATCACCTCCACCACCACAGTGCCAAGGGGGAAAGACGTCAGGTTATTAAATCTAAAAAAAAAAAAAAAACAATCTCATGAAAGGAAATACCTAAAGAAAAAAAATAGCACTGTCGCGAAAAGACAATAGCAGAACAGTTTGGGTTTGGAATGATGAATTAGAAACCTTCAACAGATGTGGACATGTTGGTGCAGAGAGCAGCACATTCTGTAAAATCAGAACTCAAATGTTACTTGGAGAACCATATTGTAAAAAACCAACAGAAAGCATCTGAAACCAGCTGTTAAACACAGGGGAGGAAGGGTGATGACCTGGAGTTGGATACCTACACTGGCAGGTACACAGATAGGCTCCAAGAGCTCAAACCCTTACCTACCTGTAAAGTGACACTGAGACCAATGAGGTTTAACTCTTTTTTTTCACCCCGTCTGACATTAAGTCAGATTAAACGTTTCCCGTTTCAGCACCGTTATGATAACCAATGTTACTTTCATCTGCAAAATATCTTTGAAGAAGGACATTGTCCTTTTAGAAACCTATATTTGTGCCAAAGCTTTAAAGGTGCATTGTACAAGTTTAAGAGTTTTTGCACAAGTCTGCCTCCTCTGGCGACACGTGGAAATTACACCCGTGTTGTGGACGCACATGAGAGAAGAGGAAAAGCATCTAGTGCTGCAACTGCTCAGATCTTTGATTTCTCACTAATGCAGGCATACCCAAAGTGTGGCCCGGGGGCCATTTGTGGCCCCTGTACTGATTATGGGGGTCCGCCAACTGAATTTCAATAAAGATTTGGTCCAGGTGGCTGATGCCGATGGAGGATTTCAGATGGAGGATTTTAGTTTTTAATTAGGGCAGAATTATTACAGGAAAGTTAAAATCTTACAATAGAAAATTGAAAAGGACTTTTTGAACTAGTTTTGGACTAATGGCTGTGAGCTTCTTTTTACCTGCTTATAATTGTTGTAACAGATGAACTTGGTACCTTCAGGCATCTGGAAATTGGATTGACGGATCAACCAGACTTGTGGAGGTCAACAGTTCTCTTCCTGATTTATTGCCTGATTTTTCAATGATGTCCCTCAAGAATGCGATGCGTTCAAGTTGTTGCCCTAAAATACAGCCATATTAATTCATTAATATGGCTGTATTAATAAATCAGGATGTGCATCTTCAATGAGGCTTGTTTGTCTGATTTAAAGCACCTTCGTAAAATAACAACCTTCAAGCAGGCGGTAAACATATGTTTCATCAAGGCCACATTTCTGTATTAGAAATTTAGTTTTTATTGGTCAGATGCATTATTCTGTTTTCATTGACTGTAAGCAGAATAGTGTCATATTTAATAAAAATAAAAGCCTAAAAACATTATTATTTAATATAATGTGTTTCCTTTGTGATCGAGTTGAATATGCATTGTTAAAAAAACTTCCACATTATGTTGCATGTTATAAGCATTCTTGCACACATTAAAAAAGAGAATGAAAATAAATAAAAGTTCCTGAAATAATTACATTTTCAGTACTATCCTCATTTATCACACATAATCTTGGAAGATCCAGATTGCTTGAATGCATAATCGTTTTAGTTCATGCCTGTGCAAATTCTCAGTTATCGAGGTCACAGCAACAGCTAACAGGCTTAAATCAGAGACAGCAGGACTTTCTCTCAGTTCTTCCTGAAAATGTTTGGACATCTATTCACGGTCCTGCATTTAGCAAATGAAAATAATCAATCGCTGATCCTAACTGACCAAAAAGGAAAACTTTGGTCTAATATAAAGTCAGACTGTGAGAAAAAAAAAAGTTTGTGTCTTTTTCAAGCAGCTGGTATCTGCTTTCAGCTCTATCTTCCCTTCCTGGTCACATTCATGTAAAATCTTTGAAATGGTTTTGCCAGAATCACCCGTGTGACCCGTGCCAAAGAACGCCGACACATTGTTCCGAGCATGTGTGAGAAATGCGCTCCTCGGGCCATCTGCGGCACACACTGGGAGCCAGACAATGGCCTGTCGACGTGTGCGTGAACTTGTAAAATAAATTGTTTGAGCAGGAGCAGAAAACAAGGAGCTGCGTCAGGCTGCAAGCATCCTGCACACAAAAGTTTCAATAAAACAAGGAGCGCTGTTGTTGCCATGTAAGCCGTGTACCCAAGTCACCCACACAGGGCCAGTTTAAGGTCCCGCATAATTACACGCAGCTGACAGCAATGCTTCCCTCCATAAATAATCCTGCGTTCTAATCTGCAGGTGGGCAAGCTGTGGGCAAATCCACAAACAATATCATCAACCCACACGCAGTCCGGCAATAACAGGGTTTCATGATATTAGCCGTGAGCCCAGAGTGGAGTCAGAGTGTGCTGTGGTGGAGGGTGAAGAGTGGCAGAACACCTACACACCCAGCGGCACGGCGTGACACTTCAGCCTCTGGGGGAGAGGCAGAGCCGCTCCGTTCATTAATGATGCCACTTCAGCTCCATATCGGTTAAAAAATCCTGAAACGGGAGACGAGGCGGAGCCTGACCAGCGCGGTAAACGGGTAAAATGCGGTCGTCCCTTTGCAAAAAGAGGTTATAACTGCCCCGTCAGATTATCTGTGTCATAGCTTATTGGTTTTTTATTGGTAAGTGCCACATAAAGCAGCACGTCGATACGCGAGCATTGATTTGCTCACGGGTCGGTGAGCCCCCCCCCCCCCCCAGATGGTGAGCAGGCCTGGTACACAAGTCCAACACACTCAGACACAAGAGTGGAGAGGGCGCGTGCGGAGGCAGTCACATGGATAAGAGGATGCCAGCACCAGATCTGCCTGAGACCCCCCCCCCCCCCCCCCCCCCCCCCCCGCTGGCCTACTGGGACGCAACGATGAATAAATGGATGTGTCCAGATGGGGACGAGAGAGGAGGGAGGGCGGAGGGTGTCAGAGGCGAGCCCCCCCGTGCTGCTCGGCGCCACGCAGAGCTGACTTTAAGGCGGACGCATGCGAGGGTGAAGGTGTGAAGAGCGTTGTCCGTTCGAGCTCAGCCCCCGCTTCCACATCCTGGCTGGTGGTCCCAGCGTCGTGCCGCTGACACGCTTACTCACCATAAACAGGCTTATCGCAAACGGCAGGACATTTCCCTGATTACGTAGCAGCGGCCCTTCGCCGTCACCCAGCCAAACGTATCTTCTGGTGCAGCTCCAGGCTGCAAACCCTCCTGAGATTAAGCACGTAGAAAACAATAATGCACCGCTCCCCCTTTTGCTGCCAAGGCGGCCCTGACCAGGTGAGGCGTGGGCTCCACTCGACCCCTGACGGGGCGCTGTGGTATTTGGCACCAACATGTTAGCAGCAAATCCTGCAAGATGTGAGCCGGGGGCTCCATGGATCCACCTTGTTTGTCCAGAACATCCCGCTGATGCTGGATAGGCTTGAGATCTAGTCCAGGGGTGGAGAAATGAATAATAGTGCAGCAAAGCCTCACAGGGAATGCAGTTTCCATGAGAGGGTGTACATGCTTAGGTAGGCGTCAAAGTAACGTGCACAGGGATGGGAGGACCCGAAATTCTCTGCAGAACATGCAGCAAAGCATCCTACTGTGGAGCTTGCTCTCTGCCACACAGAGCCGGGGTCCTGCGTCAGATTTCAGCAAAGAGCCTGAAACATGAGGGAGGTATTGGTTCATACCGACATGGTAGCTTCACCCAGTTGCTGCAGATTTGTTGGCTGCACATTTATGATGCTCTGACCCAGTTGTCTGGCTCTAGTCAGACCCGCTCAAATCCTTTCACTTGCACATTTCTCCTGCTTTTAGCACATCAGCTTTGGGGGGAGGGGAGGGGGGGAAGGGATACTTCCTTGCTGTATGATGCATATCAGCCTCTAAAAGGTGCCATGAGGAAGATATAATCATGTCATTCATGTCGCCTGGTAATAACGCCATGGCTGATGGGTGGAAATAGATGCTGCTCCTCATAAATTAAAGATAACCTCGACCCTATTGTAGGCGCACCAGATCAAACCAACCTTTCCCAGCAAACCATTTGGACAGAAACTGCTTCTCTCTTTTATCATCAAAAGCTATTAAGGCATGAGTCAGAATCTCGGCTATTTGTTTAATTTCCAGCCAAGCATGAATATTTATTGTTTCATCTGCGCCACGGCCAAATCTCCTGGATGTTGTTCATTACTGTCACGGCGCTGTCTTCATTACAGAGACGTCCTTTTTACTGTACACTCATGTGCACGGGCCTCTGTGAGCGCACTCATCGGGGTTTTATCTCTGACCATTACTCATCGTTCTACACGTCTGTTCCTCTGCGTCGTTTCATCGGTCGTCTAGCCCGATCAATCAAGAGAATCCTCCGTGGCTCACAGGAAAAAAAAAAAAAACAATGAGCTCCATCAATAATGGAGCCCCCACTCCCCGTCCATGAATATTCCCCTAATGAAACAATATCTTATCGCATTTTTGGTCTGAGAGAGGAAAAACTGAATGAGCCTTTACAGTAACATGGAAACGTGTTTGCCTCCTTGAAGGTTTCTCCCCTTGCTTTTTTATTGCAAGAGTAGCTTTCAGATCATCAAAAATAGTTTTCATATGAAACAAAGCTGACTTAAAGGAGCGATAAGCGATATTTCACCACTAGGTGGGCTGTTGAGCACTCTCTGTAGACGAACGTGCACGAGACCGGAGAACAACGCACAGAGAACATAGTCACTATTCTTTAGTTCTTGTCTAAATGATTACATTTCCCTTACTGCTTCTTTAAGTAAATATAAAAGTCATTTTTCAAATGATGGCTTCATTTATTGAAGAAGCTGTAGATGAATTTATTTTTTGTATGGTTAAGAAAAATGCTTTTTACGCAGTGTAGTTAAAAGATGTCATTTGATCATAATCATTTACTAATTGAGGCTAGGGGCGATGACTTAGACTTAGACAACTTTATTGTCATTTTGTATGCACAAAGTGAGTACAGAATAAAATTTCGTTTGCATACAGCTCAAAAAAATCACATCCACATAAGAAAATATGAGTCAGCCATCCAAACTAACTCGACCATTCGTCAGAATACACGTTATATCCTTATTAAATTTTAAATGAATTGTGATTAACCAACTGTTAATTCAACATAATCTCACGCTTAACTTTCCACAGAAGATGAGAGCTCCATTACGGGAGACAGAATGTCATCGACACACCTCCATTCATCGTCCCCCACTCATCTGAGATAGGGTCCAGGGTGGCAAAGGTCCAGGAGACAAGCCCTGATGGTCATTATTCAGCAATAAGAAAGAGGCAAACATGGCCTCCATGGGTAAGCTCCAATGCCAGAACATATTTGTTTATAAGACACAAGATTTGTTTTTTGGTAAATTTACCAAAAAATATTTTCATGATCCCCAAGCATTTTGAAAAAAAAAAAAATATTTCTAGGTTGAACTCTTGTTACATGTGGCAGAAAACTAACAGCATTTCAGGACATGAAGGTTACACAGACAGCAGAACTCTGTGGTGGTAATGTGAAGTCTGGAGCTGCTTGGCTGCTATGGATCTCAACCACTTACCAAAATCGTAGTAACCATGAATTTTGCTGTTGAGCACAAAATCCTGAGGAATGATGCCGTCTAGCAATTTGTGACTTCAAGCTTAAGTGCTGGTGAAGATTCTCTGTCATCCAGGTCATGCATGTTATCTAGCCATTACAAGGCCTTTGTTTGGCAGTAGTATAAAGCTTGGTACTCCACATTACTCCAAACTTTTTGAATTGAGAAAGCTTCCTGGAGAGGAAGCGAAACGTCTTCAACTACGAAAAACAAGTCCAGTTGCTTTGTCTTTTACAAAGCAACTGGAAATTTTTGGAAATTCAAGCTTAAGTGTACTTGGATTATTCAGCATGACAGTGATGCAAATCACGGCAGAAAGTTCACCTCAAAAACATGGCTCAAAAACAACAAAGTGAAACTTTTAAAGTTTCACTAGTCAAAGTTTGGACGGAGTTGCTGTGACCTAACCTTAAACACGAAAACCCTCCAACGTGGCCGAATCGGCACCATTCTGCAAAGAAGATCCGCCACAAACTTTTCTTTCACAGTTATAGAACAGGGGCTCCCAAAATGGGGTTGGATCCCCCCCCACCCACCACCTCTTGGGGGTCCTTTGATGATTTCTTACCGATGTGCTAAAAAAAATTTGGTATTTCCTTTTTCGAGAAACCAATACCAAAGTATAACGTCACAAAATGCTCAACAGTCATGATTGTAATGCCGGGGGAAGGCTCCCCTTCTTTTGTAAGAGTTCTACTTTATCTTCGTAATTATATGACTTTATTCTCATAATCCTTCCCATGAAAAACAAACAAAAAACACAAAAACAAATCCCACCCACCAAAAGGGGGTCGACAGTGTCCAGCGTTGAAATGTTTGGGAACCCCTGAGGTAGAAAGACTCATTTTAGTTAAACGCTTGAATCCGGTCGCTGTGGCCAACCCGTTATTAGGTTTAAGGGCCGTTTTTTCTTTGGATATCCTTTATTCGTTCATAAGCAAGATCATCATTTGCAAATTTGTTTGATGATCTGAAACATTTCCCTGAGTCTGTGGAGGGAAAATACACTTTGGCAGCCCTGTATAGTTAAAAACAAGTCATGAAGAGAAAGATTTCTAGGGAGGCCAAACAAATGAAAGCTCTCATTGATTTGTGTGCTGCCTTTTTGTCAATTTGCATATACGCCAACACCATTAACAAAAGGGCACTGGCTGACTCTAATTCCCATCCCCCAAAGATGCAACAAGAGAAATCAACGGGAGGAAATAATGGCCACATTCGCTCCTTCAAAACATCACACATGAAAGAATCGCAGTAATGTCCTCCCTCAAGCAGCCTTCATTTCCATTAAGGATACATATTACTCTCTTGTCCCTATTAACCCAGGCCTTTCTGGGCGCGTGTTAGGCAGAGCAGAGCAGGATGGGCTCATCTTGGTGGCCTCCTGCTAGTGCCATTAACTTTGCACTAAGATCATTATTTAAACACTGAAAGCAATGCGGGTAATTTGGAGCGAACCTAAAATCCATTCTACAGTCACAGCTGCAGCGCGTCGTCTGGAATCTGTCGAGGGGCCGGTAAGCGACGCTCCATTGAGCCTCCACAAACAGCACAAGGCAGAAATGAACCACTGAGGTGGGAGAAAATAGGGAATGCCTTTCTTTCTGAGAGGAAGAGCACGGCTGACGGAGCACCGAGGTGAGGAGGAAGATGAAAAAAAAACAGACAATAGGGTGGAGACGCAAACTGGGGAAATGAAAGGATACGTTTTTGTTTTTTTTATATCATTTATTAAATCATAAATTAAACATCAACACCCAGGAAGCGTGTGCGTCATCAGTCTGGCGCTCAGTAAAAAACAAAAGAAGCGGGCCTCTCCTCCTTGTAGTTACACAAAGGCTGCATGTGGCGCTGGTGTGAATCCATAACCTCTCCCCTCGCTGTGAGTCGCATGGATCCATCCGTCCTCCTCTACCTGTGAGGGTGGGGGGGTGGGGGGGGGGGCTCAGTCCTGCAGCACACACATACACACACACACAGGTATAACTCAGTGCATCCCCCTTCCCACAGAGCACATCATCCACCCCAAGAACAACAGCGATATTTACAGCCTGGCCCCCAGGAGGCCCGGTTCCTCGTCACGAAGGCTGCTCTCTCTGAGCTCACAGAGCCGTAGGTGACTTCAACGATCGTGGGCAGGCGGAGAGAAAGGACAGCTATTATAGATCCTTACAGGAAGCAGCGTTCTGGTGTCAAACCCTGTCAAAGGCACGTCAATCCTCAAGAAACAATAAGCCAAGCGAGGCCGTTGACGTCAGGGTGGTCGTAAAAAACTGGAAGTTAGCAGGGGCTCTCTGAGGGGGGGGGGGGGGGGGGCGGCCCTCTTCCCGTTGCTATAAGGCTCCCAGTGTCTCGGCCTTTGATGTTCGGTTGTGGGCAAAGTGAGGGAAATATTTGGAGAGAAGGATGGAGAAAGAGAAGAACACGGGAAACTAATGATAGGGTGTTTTCTCCCAGGTTTCTGTGTTCTCTCATTCCACCAGAACCTGCTCATTTATTCAGCTGCTGCATAAATCAGCAGGTTCTGGTTATTGTGTCTTTATTGCATTTGTTTGTGTGTTTTAGTAATGATATCCACTACTTTTTGGTTTTTAAAGATTTTGGATAGATTTGGTGCTGGTGCTATAGCTTTTTGCTCTGTGCTAAAAAAAACAAAAAAAAAAAACAGCAACCTCTGCAGCCCCATCTCTACAGGTATCTATACACTTGGTATTGGTCAGAGTGAAATCTTTGATTGCTTTAAGTTCCCAAAAGTTAAAGACATCTGGCAGTTCATTGCAACCCACATTCAAAGACTTGCTAAGAGGCCAATAATGTAGCTGTCATGATGACCGAGCAGATCCTCTCACTCTCCTCCTGCACCTTCCAATCAGGATGATCTGCTGCACCTGTTATCCTCCTCCTGCAGTGAACCAGCTCCATCCTATCCACCTGCTCTCCAGATGTTATATGCTGACGCTTGTCAGTCAGCAGGCGGCAGATTATTTTAAAGCCACGGTGGGATTAAATGGCCAGGCATTACCTGTCTGCTTTGCCAGTGCATGATCAGGTTGTTGCCTGCGCCACGAACCACGCCTCACCCTTATGCTGCTTTCAGGCGTCTGGTTTACATGCAAAGAGTATGGTGGATGCACCAGTAGGAGCATCAAGAGGTCCTGCATCACCTTTCTCCTGTCGGGTGCAGCACTTTTTGAGATTTCAAGCATCTGAGCATCCAAAGCGCCAGACAATAGGGTCGGAAAATCCTAACCCTACTCAGAGAGAGTCTCTTTAATAGTTTAGCTCTGTGCTCCTGGTAAACCTTTCTATTTGAAACTTTAAAAGAGCTCAAAATTGTTATTTATTCAGTAGCATTTCAACCATATTTAGAACCTGGTGCAAGTCCAGCCTGGTAAACTGCTTTGTTTATTTTATTTGTTGTTCAGCAAAGAATATAACACAAAAGTTCTTCTTATGTGAAGAGTAGTCAGAGTAGTTCTATTCTAAATAAAGCCAGGTGTGTATAAATGCACATCATGATCAGATTAATTGTTTGTGCGCCCATATAAACAGTACAATCTGATTACTTTTGTTTTTTTAATCAGAAAACATTTCAATCTGATCGTGAAATTTCACACATGTAAATGAAGGACTTCTCATCCTCATCCAGCCATGTCACAGTTCCAGTTTTTTAAACTATCGTTGTGGCTGAAGATGGCAGGAAGCTGAATTTCTGCCATATCCTGACAAGTGGAGTTTAACACGGCCAGCTTTCTTAAATGATATGTGCTCATTTTTTTCCCATTTTGAAGAGTGGCTCAGAGAAATGGGAACAAGGCACCAAGATGCTTAAACTCTTGGTGACCCCATCTGTCAGTCTGGGAAGGGTTAACAAACCATTTACAGTGAAACAGGAAGTTATAGATTACTAATGAAACTGTTGCTCGACACATCAACAAAAAATAGGAAAATGTAAATTGTTTCATGGCATGGGACAATGCATGTAGTGGGTTAAATTTGTAGTTAAATTGTCGATTTGGTTTTAGGTTACTATGCTAAAAGATAACTTTGTTTTCTGACTTTTTACACATCTTTACCTTTGACCGGCACCACGTTAACAAGTGCTACCCTTACTTGGAATGGACGAACGTTGTGCTTTATTTGGACCCTGGGAACACATTCTCGTTTCTTTCTCTCCAGAAGAACCCGAACGTTTCACATGGAGACGCTGGAACAGTTACCGACCTTAACATTTCACACGGCGGTGCCGAAACTGACGGCAACAACTTGCAGGGATGAAGAGGCTGCTTCCAGCTGTCTGGGAAACAGCTGGCAGTGCAACCTTAGCTCCGCTCTATGAGACTCAGTGGCCCCGTCAAAAATAATAAACTCATTTAATGGTCTCCAAATGTCTTATCTAGCAATCAGTCCATCCTACACTAGGAGGAAAAATACTACCAGAGATAATTGTTTTTTTTTAAAGTGTGCAGAAATGTAATAAAGTGCATTTTGCATAATCTTTGTACAACAGTGAAATTCTTGGAGCTCAACAATTTCTGTACATATGTACTCAGAGTGTGAAAGATGACCCGATGCCAAACATGTTGCTGTTTTTTTTTTTTTTAGTTGTTAATTTAGAAGTGCCAGCAGAGAAAAAAACACTTTTGGGTTAATGTCCACATTGAGTATGATGTAGCTTTAAAAAAAAGCTTGCACTTAAATGTTTCAGACCATTAAACAAATGTTTAATAAAAAAAAATAACATGAGGAAATTCACATTGCAGCTTTTAAATCATGATTTCATTTATTGTAAAAATTTAACTGTGGAGGAATTTTGACTCACTCTGCTCTCTGGAATCACTTTAAGTGGGACAGAAAATACAAAAGCAGGTAATAAGATACTGTAACAGCAGGTTTTCTAAGATTCATCTCAGTTTTTGTGTTTACAGTTTATCAGGTGGGAGCTGGAGGTTTTTCACTGGTCTACATTAACAGTTAGAGGGAATAATGATGTCACCCTTTCTGACTTTAACATCAGGTGTTTATATTGTATGAAGCTCTTATCTCCGCTCCTTGCCTCTCGCTCATGAAACAGAGTGTTCCCTTACAGATTGCCGTTCCCTTTATTGAATCTCTCCTGCAGATTGGACAACAAAACTGTGCAGCCACACGTCTGCAGTCAGTCGATTCAGATTTGCAGGGGAATATCTCGGCTGAAGCCTGCTGCTAATTTCAATACTTGACTCAGCTGTGATTTATAGACTTGATTCCCCACAGGCACTGTGTACAGCCAAGCCTAATGAAACACGCTGCTTTAGATGGGAACCGGAGAGTTCGGAGAGCCATGCCATGTGGAAAAAGAACATATGGATCACTGAGCTCCTCTCCAGCATTCCTGAACAATCTGGACAGGACATTGAGCATTTTATCACCACCGAGGACTCAGCAGTTAGGCTGCTGAAGCATCCAGTTGCTTGTTTCCAGCGGGAAAAGCACTTTATCAGTTCTGGAAGAGAACGGGAAAAGACCAAATGTGCATTTCCACCTTAAATTAATGTTATGCCATTTCATCATAATCATATTTGGAAACTTTTTGCTGTCGGGGACTGATGGTGTGATATGTAAACGTCTTGTGGAATAACTTGAGAATATGTGCATTAGGGACATTAGGGCTCAAGTCATGGAAATCATTTATCTTTGACTGTTATTTAGAAGACGTTAATTTAGAAGCCAACACACAAAGCCATATTCACAAAGTAACGGCACTCCTCCACCACATGTTTCCAAGAAGCCCCTATCATTTACGGCATGTCCACAACACAATTTTCAGAAACCTAAATCCTCTCTCTCTCATGAGTTATCGTAAACAGGATGTTGGCATCCTTCCTGAAGTAGAGACAAGCTAATCTAAGGCTCCCATAATAAAACGCTGTCTAGTCTCGTTTAGAGCGAAGCAGCAGCCAGATTCCTTAATAGATACACAAACAACATTTTATTTTACTCCAACCCGGTTAAAAAACTGGAAACATCAGTTTTTATCTTATTGGGACTGACAAATAATGTGGTGGAGAGTGAAAGGAAAATAATGCGCTGATTTTTACAAGTTTTCTAGTGTTCACCAGCAGTAATAATCTGCTGAGCCACCTTTTATCGGACTTATTGCTGCAAATGTTTTCCAGTTCATTTTACCACCTTTTTACATTTAGAAACCAACAGTTTACCCGTTAATCTTAACCAAACAGCTCCACCTTTGTCAAATTAAATGGAAACTATCTGTTAAAATCGATTGTCAAATATTTCCACAGATTCTCAGTTGGCTTTAGTTTTGGACTTTGACTAGGCCATTCTAACACGTGACTTTGCTTTGATCTGAAGCCTTCTTGTGTAGCTCTGGGTGTAAGTTTAGGTCCGCTGTCCTGTTTGAAGACAGACCTCCGACCCAGCCAGCAGGCGCCAACAAATTCTCTCCAAGGGTTGTCCTGTTCTGCCTTTGCTCTTCATCCCCACAGCATGACGCTGCTGCCACCATTTTCCACCACAATCAAGGTGAAACGCAGCGTTGGTTCTTCGCTACACACCACAAAATGTTCGGTTCTGTTCTCCTCTAACCAGAGCACCTTTTAACATTGGCCTTATTTTTTCAATAATAAAAGGATTCATTTAAGTGCACAGATTGTGTTTTACCTTTCAACAGATTATCCCACCTGAGCTGTGGCTCTCTGCAGCTCCTCCAGAGCCACCATGGTCCTCCTGCTTCTCTGATCAATGTTCTCCTGGTCCAGCCTGTCAGTCCAGGTGGACGTCCATGTCCTGGTAGGTCTGCAGGTGCTCCATCCTCTCTCCAGGTCCAGTTGATGATCAGAACTCTGGGAGGTTCTGTAGAACCTGATCCTGCTGGAAACTGGACCAGAACTTCCTCCCTGACCCGTCTGCTGGGTTCCCTGGCCTCCATGGTGGTGGATGTTCTCTAAAGAACCTCTGAAACAGAAAACAGCTGCATTTATGCTTAAATTAAATTACACACAGTAATTAGGTAACTTCTGCAGACCTTCAACTTATTTCAAATTGGTGTTGAAGAGTAAAGGGGGCTGAATAGATAAACAGATCACGATTTTAGGATTTTTAGTTGTAAAACATTTCAATACGATTTCTCTTTTGTCTTCCGCTTCGTCATTATGCACGACTTTGTGCTTGTCTAGCCCAAATTATCCCAATAAAAAACATAGAAGTGTGTTTATAATGTGATAAAATGTGAAAAGGTCCAGGAGGGTTTAATGCGTCTGGGAGGAGCTGCGTTCTGATCTGACCGACAGGAACCCTTCACAGTCAGACTTGCGTCTACAAAGCTGCGCTCGGTTGTCTCTAGATTCAAAATTAAAAACCTTGTCCTCCAAATTCTGTCCACGCTCAGCCGCTTCGTGTCTCAAAGGAGTGAAAGGGAAAGCAAACCCACTGCAGCCAAGCCACAGGTGCTGCAAGGACTCCCCATTACCTAAGAGGCCAGGCATGGCGAGATGAGGGCCGTGCTGGTAGTCTGAGTTGTGAGGCATTGTGTTTCCGACAACATTCATCATGCTATCAGTTTGTTCTTACAAGGACTCCGTATGGAAAGACGGGCCATGCTGGCCAAGGCATGTGCTGCCTTGAGCTGTGACTGCTTACCTCTTAATCTATTTCCAGACCTTCAAACCCTTCATCATAAAAATGTGGGAAGACGAACCTCGTTTAGGTTTGACTCATAAGTAACGGCTTCAAAGGACGCATGTACACTGAAAACCCTTTAAAATCTCACATTTAGCTCTGCTCACATCCGAAATGATTGCAGTAAACAGACCTGAGTGAAGTTGGCCCCCCCCCCCCACCCTCTTCAAATCAGACAAAATTGGTGCCAAACGTTTGTGCTACGTTTGTGCAGGTTTGTGCAGCAAAAATTTTCGTTTGTGCCGCTATCATTTTAAAGATATAAACAAATGTTTTTAGAGGTCATCAAAGGTCAACCAGCCCCCCCCCCCCCCCATCTTCTTCAAATCAAATGAAATTGGTGTCAATCAACTCGACTCTGTTTGTGCAGCAAAAAATTTCATTTGTGCTGCTTTGGTTCTGAAGATATTAATAAAAAGGTAAAGGTCAAAAGGTCAACCACCCCGCCCCCCCCCCCCCCCCCCACACCTTCATCAAATCAAAATTGGTGTCAAACGTTTGTGCTACGTTTGCGCTGGTTTGTGCAGCAAAAGTTTTCGTTTGTTGATTGACACCAATTGAGACCAATTTCATTTGATTTGAAGAAGGTGGGGGGGGGGGGGGCTGGTTGACCTTTGATTACCTCTAAAAACATTTGTTTATATCTTTAAAATGATAGTGGCACAAACGAATTTTTTTGCTGCACAAACCAGCACAAACGTTTGGCACCAATTTTGTCTGATTTGAAGAGGGTGGGGGGGGGGGCAACTTCACTCAGGTAGTAAACAGTCATTAATCTAAGCGAAATACGAGGATGTGTCCCCACTCCAGCAGGTGTCACTCTAGCGTGGCAGAAATGAATCCTGGGAACCGGGCTCAGGTCTGGGTGGAGCGGTCCGTTCATCACAGGAGTTCACCGGAGGTTCAGGAGGGTGAACCCAGCCCGGCTGCCACTCTCAGGGACGAGAAATGTCTCCCCTCACTGCTAAACGAGAATCTGTTCAAATTCCCGTCCAAAGCATTTCAGCCTCTCCGTGATAACAATCCCTGGCACTGTTTGACAGGTTCAAGCACGGGAGACTGGAAGGGCATTCGCCGTCAAGTACGGGGAAGAGGAGAGGCCTTCTTTCTGTGAAAACAAGAGGCGGTTTTTGATTTCCCAGGGCATGCACAGTTTGTGCTGTACACAAAGTTAGACAGGAAAGTGGTGCATGAGCCTTGAAGCACTTGAGAAACCACCGACACACTGCGTTCCAAGGACACAACCTTTAGTTTGTTTTTGCTGCGGATCTGAGTTGAAAGTGTGGGCGTAATTTGCTTTTTGTCTCCGGACCTCGACTTCCCTGAACCGAGACATTTTTAATCTTGGGGGCACACACAGTGTATGCACATAGAAAACGTGCAGCATGCTAAGCTCCATTTATGTTGATAACAGGTTACATAACCTCTGCAGCAACTTCACCTTCACAAACAGACAAGAATTTACATGTTCTGGACACAGTTTCTCCTTTTTTTTTTTTTTTTCCTGCCTTACCGCGTGCACGTACACACGTGCACACAGAGTAACGCTGCCAAAGGGGAATAATAACAGCACTTTTAGCAGCAGAGCAGGTTGGATTAAAAGCCCTCATAGCATGCACGGCTTGTAGCCAGCTGAAGGAAAGTGCTTCTTCTAAGGTGGTTAATGTTCATCCCACAATAAAGGAGCCGAAACCTGGTGTTTCTCTTTAAGGCTCACAATAAACAGCAAGCAGAGTGTTTGCAAATAAGGTTTGCTGTAGCACTTAACAGAGCTGAGAGAAAGAAAGAAAGAAAGAAAGAAACAAACAAACAAACAAACAAAAATAACTAATTTAAAAGATTAGATTAACTTAACTCAGAATCAAAAACATCAGTTGAAGTGAGTTTTGCTCTATATTTTATTAAATATATTTTAATTACTTAAGAGAATCAGGCTAATATGTTCCACTTTATTCAGGCCAGTCTAACCAGAAACGTATGGAGCAGAATTTGTATCCGGATGACCAAATATTCTCTTTACAGCATTCATATTCAAACATTCACGCATTATTATTTTACAACTAGAAAGCAAAAACTCACAATTACTAAATGTCAGTTGTTTTTTTATATAATATGTTCAATTTAAATAGGATACAGCTGAAAGTAAAGGCTTCTATCATCCCTTATCTATACCTGCTTGTCTGTTCAGGGTCAGTTCGGATCAGAGAAATTATTTTTATTTACCAATTGCATGTGATTGGATTTTCTTTTACTCTTTTACACATGGACGTTTCCATGGATATCTTTAGTATTCAGATATAATTCCTTGAAATGCCGTTTAAACTGTTTGCCTTTTGTCATACCAGCGTCTCAGAACAGTTTGCCGGAGCTTTAACCCATTCCTCCTGACAGGAGCCAGGTGTGTGTCCACAAACGGTCAAAGTCCTCATAGAGATGTTGGAACTTGAACTTCATCGTTTTCCACAGGAGCAATCGGCTTGTACTTAAACTGACTGTTGGGATGAGAGGAATATGACCGCCTTTCTTTATTATGCCATGTCGTCCATGAGCTGTTGTACCGTCGCTGCTACTGCTGCCGCTGCTGCTGCTGAGGCAGTTTTCCCACTGATGTAGAGCCGGTGGACAAAGACAGGAACCAGCTTTCTGTTGAGTCACTGAAGGGGATTCTGTTTGGGGGATTTCATCTCAAAGACACGTCTCATAAAGACTTTTCTACCTATTTGCTGAGCAACCAAACGCTGATAAGTCCGACCAGCTCTGCAACAAAATATGGATGAGGAGACGAGCAGGATGAAGAAGAAACATAGGATGAAGATGAACTAAAGAGTGGAGGATGCACATTTTTGTTTGTTAGTGTGTCTTTGAGACTACATAAAAAAGAAAGAATAGAATAATTATTTTCTCAGAATGTTGTTTCAGATTTTAGCATTTATTTGTCCAGTATGACTCAAAATGTGAGTTAATATTGTTACAGGTTAATTTTCTCTTACAGGAGAGTCATTATTTCCACCATTATTAAATTCCAGAGTAAATTGTGTACTTGTTGACTTATGAAGTTTGTTATTTAACTATTCTTGGATGGGCTGTACTGGAAATTAAATTTCCCCCCTGGGGGACAAACAAAGCAATTCAGTTCTTTCTAACCACACAGAGAAGGCATCCATTAAATATGTTCAAATTACATTTTTTAAGTAAACAGAGCATCAATAAACTGCTCCCTTTTCCAAAAATACTCCAGAATAGCTTCTATTAGCAATGCAAGCTAATAACATATTTCTTTCCATTTCAAAGCCAAGGAACCCATTTAAAATAGATGTTACAATAATATATGTGCTACTGATTTTATGAGACGTAAACCATCAGGCGTAAACAAATAAACTGTTTTTTTCTGCAACATTCATGTACAGGACTAATACCTGTACATCAGGGGTGTCCAAAGTGTGGCCCAGGGGCCATTCGTGGCCCCTCTGCTGATTTTGTGTGGCCCTCCAACTGAATTCCAAGAAAAATTTGGCCTATTTTATTGAATGAATTCCAATCAGATTTTAATGCACCAAAATCTGCATTTGAGTAAAAGTCGCCCTTTTTACTATGTAATTAAAGCCAAAGACAAATGTTTTGTGTTGTACCGAACATTCAATTAAATATTGAACTGTAAGATTTTAACTTGTCTATAATAGATTTGCTCTAATTAAAAATAAAAAGTTTCCATCCACAAAAAAACAGCTAAATACAGTTTAATATATTTTCTTAAAATTATCATATTTTGTTGGGTGTAACCATATATTTTGCTATGTTATTTATTTTATAAATTTTTTTGGCCCTCGAGTGCTTTTGATTTAACAATTTTGGCCCAATAGCCGAAAAGTTTGAACACCGCTGCTGTGCATGACAAGTTTTCAACATCAGTGAGGTGAGAAAACGAAGCCCGAGGAAACATAAAAGCTGCTTAAAGCATAAAGAAGACGGTGTTTGCAGGAATGTCGGCTGTTCATGCAGGCTATACTTGTGATTATTTTTAAGGTTGCCTTTTTTACACCTGGCTGGGGGACTACCGATGAAAATTAGCACTTTTTAGCTAACTCGGGTACATTTACATTGTTTTAATGTTGATTAATGTACACTGTCCCCTTTAAAAAAAAAAGTAAAGGCTCCTACTGTACTGAATTAAGGAGAAAGAGAGAACAGATGACAGAAAGCAAACTAACTCAGAAAGAAAAACATGAAGATATGCTGTAAATCTTTTTGTTGGATTATCTTTGAGCAGATGGTTATGACCCAGACATAAACTGAAGAATTTTACTGTATTTCCATATTTTAGGGATGCACAGAGAGATATAGGTATAGCTGCTTTTTAAAATATTTTACTTGGAACATTTTATTAATACAGTTAATATTGTTATTCATACATAAAGATAGATGCTTTTCTGGTTGGATATGAGCAGCAGCTATATCATCTTTGAAATAATCGCTGCTCTCTGATCGACCAGGTCAGACTTTTGGTGGCTTTCTAATTTTATTTTATTTTAAACTTGGACCCTGGAAAGTCTGACCTGAACCGAACGCACCATAAGCAGCATAAGTATATGTTGTGCACATCAAATAAAGCCCAGAGGGTTTGACATGTGCATTAACTACACGTTTTGTCTGCCTTCTGTTTACACCTATAGGTGGATTCTGAGAAGAACCTGTTTAAATCCCATTTTACAACCACTGACCAGCTGTCTAACCTCCCAGCAACAGACCAAACTCTCCTTTTAGCAACTTATTATCTGACAACTTATTGTCTTTCTGCTGGCTGTTGTGACGCTTAAACACAGAGGTGCATTCGACTGCTGCGCTGAAGCTTCAGTTATGTCACTGTGCTGCATTGCCCTCATAACCATGACTTTAGTCATCCTGTGAAATGTGCACTAACTCGAACAAAGCCTATTCATACAGTGCATAACAGCTGGATGCGCCGGTCCTCGCTCACAGTTGGGTTTGTGTATGCGTCACTGAACATATTCCTTCAATAGACGAATGTAAAACCTCAGTGGTCAACACAGAGGAACAGCTCTGGCTAACACCGGTTATATGAGTAGCTGAAAAAACACAAATATGACGTGCAGGAAGAGAACAAAAAAAAAAAAAAAAAAAAAGAGGAAGGCTCTAAAGCAAACAAGCCATTGGGTTTGACAAGGAATACATTTACAAATCAGTCACATCCTCCACATTGGAGATTAAACACCACACAACTGCACTCGCTTTATTTAGTAAACAGCGTGCAGATTTCTTCACAGTAAGGCTGCAGCTCGCACTATGTCAGCGAAACCACGTTTGATGTGAGACTGACTGATGGCATCTGGGTGAGAGCAAAAAAAAAAAAAAAAAAAAAAACGTGCGTGATGCAAAAAGATCATATGACGGGAGCCAAAAAAAAAAAAAAAAAACGGAATGAGCTGTTTATATTTGATGTGTCAACATGTTTGAGGATCGTTGTAAGAACGTAAGGACTCAGCTATTACAGGACAAAATGTGCAGAGCAAGCTAAATTTCAAGTTAGTTTTCCCTCCGTGGCTCGCAGCCGTGACCGTAAATGCAACTTTCTCCTGACCTCTTCAACTGGGATGCGGGCGCTCCAGTCCTCAGCAACAACGCGTCAATGATAAACCCACCAAGAACATCCAAAGGCCCCAACAGGCTGAGCTCCAGCAGGAACAAGCAGCACTCAAACACACGTCGAGGCAGAGAAAAACAGGACGTTGCAACACAGAAGGAACACTCTGATAAAAACATCGCTTCACAATCAGGGAAAAAAAAACTAAAACAGTGAGAATGTGGAGCAGTTTATTTTATAAGGCATGACAAATTGCTCAGTTGCAGAACACTAACTGCGCTCAGTGGTGCGTGTGGAGCATACGGGATAATCATTTGCAGCTTTGGCTTGTAATTTAGGGTGCCTTGTTTGTTGTTTGAAGAAATTCTGTAGCTCAATCAAAAAGGTACTCGGTGCCAAAGTTTTCGTCAGGCAGATCTGAATTCTGTTTACTCTGCTGAAACGCCTGGTAAACCACCAGTTCTCAGAGGCAGGAAAACATCACGCTCGCTCGTATGAACAAAAAAAAACCACAGCACGGCTTCTGTACAATAACTGGAACAACCGTCATTCATAGAACAGCTCAGCTCGACAGCTTTCATCTTCACTGGTTCCTATAGATGGTCGAATTACAGCAGGGGAGTAAATGACAAAGTACAACCGTGACAAAGGGATTCATCTCCTGTTGCTAGAAGTGTAAAGTTAAACTATATAAGGGCTACACTGCAATGCGTTAAAATGCGTTAAACGTTTCAGATTTTAAGGCTTTAGTGTTTGTAATTTGGTATTTTATAGCCCCACTTAGAAATGGACTGATCAAGTTTTAATGGCCAATAACAATTTCTGGTATGATCAACTGATTCTAATTAATTATTTGAGTACCATGCATGGGCCGGTGACAGCCATAATGTAATAACTTTGAATAAAAATATCACAGTTTTACACAATTTACCTGGCTTGTAACGGCACACTTCTTCTACCTGAACACATGCAGAATGTTTAGATGCAACAATCTTTTTGGCAACTTGACAAAGTTACACCAACATATAACAGAGATTGCTCCCAGCTATCACCAAACTCTTCTAATAGGAATAATAAAGAGTCTTAAGCAGCGATTGTTGAGGAAAAAAAAGTGAACCGAACCAGAACTTAATGGAAAACAGCACATTTTCCATCAACGCTGACATATGTAGCTCTCTCTGCACTACAGGATTACTCAACTGAAATAAGGTCAAGCTCAATGTAAACATCACAGATACTGGAAACAAATCAGCTAAAGTCCAAATGTCTACCTGTAGCATCCAGTCAGCCCAAACATTCATTACGTAAAAGGCAAGTAGGAGGAATCTCAGTTAATGAGAGCGGGTTTTCCCAGCATGCTGCATTCAGGTGTCCGACAAAATCCCCAGTCATTTCTAAACTTTCCACGTTTTTAAGTCTTATAACAGAATAAAAACTAATAAAAAAGATTATTTGCTTTCTGATGACCAAAGTAAAAAAGAATCCTACATTTTATTTTATTTTTCTTGATTGAAGCGTGCTGAAATTGTACCAAACCACGACTTTAAAACCTAAATATGTAACAAACCGTGATTTGTTTGTACCATTACAACCCTACTATTTGCACACAAATTTAAAACCATATATATATAACATGCTCTTTTTGCACAAAATATTAATATAATTATGTCTGTGACAGTCACTTATTGTTACTCTAACACACAAACTTTAATTGAATTCCTTTATGCCATTAAGTTCTGTTTAGAGTGGGATAAATCAAACAGATTCTTGTCTTTCTGGTTCGCGAGGCAAAGTGACACGCCTTCTTTCAGCCAGCTGACCGGCAGTGCAATAGGTGAGAGAGAGGCAGACTCTTTGCTCCACACAAAACTCAGATTTTGGCATTTACTATTCAAAGAAACCCACCTGAGTGAAGCTTCCCTTCGTTCAACAGTTAAATGTTAAAACAAATAAACAAAACTGCTGCTCCCTTAATGGAGGAAGTACTTTTAAATCATCACTATCTCCATTCATACATCTGAACATATGATCTTTATCTGATGTGTCTGATGGTGACTTTACAGGCTGAAAAAAAAGTGGGAGTTTTCAGTCCAAATTAATTTAAATTAAAAAAAACAACAACATATTTTTCAGGTTTTTTTTTTTATCTTGCTCATTGGTCAGAGTCAAAAAAGGGAGACCAGAGTGACTTTGTTCATTGCCCAATCAATTTGAGCATTTAGTTTCTCAACATCTGAACAAAAGCTACAGAAAAGATTTCAGAAATCTAGACAATTTCCAAACAATCGGGGGGAAAAAACGTGTATCTTTCTATCATTAATCTGCAAATGCAGTAAAAGCAGCAAACCCTTAATCCTTGTCACTGTTCTCCTTTTGGTTGGTTACATGTTTAGAGTGAAACATCTAAAAGATGCATGTTTCAGTGTACAAAACAGTAATTGTAAATCTAGGAGCAATTTAAACCAGTCAGGCATAATATTATGACCACCTGCTTAATAGTGCATTAGTCCCTCTTTTATTGTGTTTGTTGTGCTGCTTGAACCCTTTGTAAACCAGTTTTCCTTTGCGGCAGGGTTGATTATGCAGCTGAGAAAGACCACAGCCATCAGGAAACACTGTGGTATTTCCTGCAAAGGGTTTTCATGATCTGCAACATTGCTTATGTAGGTGTTATGTATTAGAGTAACATCCAGATGGATGGCAGAGCCCCAGCTTTCCCAGCAGAACATTGCCCAAAGCATCGCACAGCCTTCTCAATCTCATAACTTCCCCATAATGCCTCCTGGTGCCATCTGATCCCCATGTAAGCAATGTGCCATCCATTTTTAAAAAAGCTTTCATTGGTCTGTGCTCCAGTTCTGAGGCCCACATGGCCATCGTTGGCACTTTCTGCAGCGGGCCGGGGTCAGCCTTTGCACTCTGGTCTGCAGCTGTGCCGCTCTGTACACAACAAACTGTGATGTACAGGGTGTTCTGAAAGCTTTCTATCTGAACCAGCATAAACCTTGTCAGCAATTTGAGATGCAGTAGCTTGTCTGTTGGATCAGACCACATGGGTTGGTCCTGCCTACCCACGTAAATCAGTGAGACTTGACCCAGCTGGTTGGACCCCTTCCTGATGATCCTGAGCACTGTGAACCAGGAACAACCAACAGGAGCTGCAGTTCTGGAGATGCTCTGGCCCAGTTGTCTATCTCAATTTGATCCATGAAAATGTAACTCAAGTAGTTGTGAATCGACTTTACCTGCTGTAAAATAGATCTTGCACACTAAGGGATGATCGGTGCTCTCAAACTGGATTGAAACTTGACTGTTTAAGCTATAGTTGGTAATCCGGTTCAGAAACACTTTTTGTAATACTGGGTAAAATGTTCATTCCATCCTTAAAGTAGTTGATACATTATGTAGTCACAAAAAGGATATTAAAAAAATAGTTTTCTGTTGGTCCTGCAGGCCCGTAAAAACTCAATCCCTGCCGTTTGGTCCGAAGGGCAGGAACTGGTCAGAGTTTTGGTCCTGCTCTCCCCTCCTCTGTTCCTCAGGTTTCAGGGGGATCATCTTATCTACTGGTTGTCCCACATGCCATCATTCTGACGTGTTCATGTGACACCAGTGTCCGTGCTCGTTCCTTCATAGTTTCCACTTGCTGGCTGCGCATGTGCACTTCTAGTGTTTATGCATCTGGTTAGCTTAACGGTTAGCTTAGCGGTTTGCTTAGCGGTTAGCTTAGCGGTTAGCTGTTCATTGTAGCTCCACTGCTCTCACCGTAGATTTTGAACATGGGTGGGAGTCACAAGAAGCGAATCGCATTCAAGTTTATGAGAAGAAGTAGAAAATAATGAGACCAGAGTGGGAGGTTTTTAAGAAGCAATCCCCCTGAAGTGTAGAAGAGCGAGGTAAGCCAGTCTTGCACATGCAGTTATTTAAAATGGGACGTGGGTAAATTTCCGGAAATATCGCAGACCCTACCTTTAACAGATGGGCCAGACTTTCTACATGACATGTGGAAAAATATGGCTTTGGAAACCAGCTTTTAAACCCTTGAATTTAATTCTGAAAACTGAGGCAAAAGGTGTTTTTTGCTTTTCTTGAAGACAAATTTCTATTTACAACTGAACAAAACCTGTAGTCTATTGTGAGGAAGGTAATTGGTCCTGTGGGACTGAGCAGAGTGGAGGTTTGAATCAGGAAAAGCTCTGCTATTTCAGCGCTACACAAAAAGTGAGAGGTCAGAAGCTTTGAGTAAAATTTCCACTGAAATACTAGAATCAGACAAGGAGGGGGATGATTCGGCGTCCTGACATGAAATTAGTTTAGAGCGCAGAGAGCATAAACGAGCAAAATAAGGAATGTCAACATGCATTTCTTATTAAAAAGATCTCAAACTAGATTTATGCGATTATACGTAGCAGCACTGGGACCTGCAGTTATTTCATTTACTGCAATATTTCTGACATTATTGATTTATTTATAAAGCAGGTAGCGTGAAAGTTAATTTTACTGTGTAACTGAAGTCCCAAACCGACAGGCCGTTCATCTTTATACATCAAAACTCTTAGCACAATTAAACCTCAGCAGGAATAAAGCCTGTCTGCAGCATTCAGTGCACATTTGATCAGAAACGGACGACAGTGGGATCTCTAAAATTACTATAAAACAGAGGAGGCAAATGAACACACGGATATGTGATGCAGCAAGTGAGAGGGAACTGTAAATTTTTCTGATCATTTCCTTCCCATGATCATAAAGACACACATGCAACAAGTTATGAGTTATTAAAGGTGCGTTAAAACCACGTAACAGAACAGGTTATACCTGGCACTGATTACTCTAAATATAGTTTACACACCCTTCTCTGTGAAAACACCAGTGCAAGACATGACATGAGATCCAGGAGTGATCAATGTCGTGAAGACCATGGGTCCCAAAATATTAAGGATAAATAAGAGCTCAACTAGAGTTTTATGAGGCTTGAGCCCACATGATGTACAACAAACCTCTGTATCACCATGGACTGAAACATAAAGTTTAACAACCAAATAAAGACAATGTAGACTAAATCAGCCTACTGACACTAAAACCCATTCCTATTAAAGGGTTTCCTACCACAATGGTATGCAGAAAAAACTCGTGCATGTCATGTATCTTACCCGTTTTGGTTGTTTTTGGCTGTTTTCTACATTCCGCTCTGCTCCGCTCCATCTGAGTGAGCAGACACACCTGCTGTTATCATAATTACCTCCACCGGTTCACCTGTTACCAAGCATTTAAGTGCCTGCTTTCCACAGCCTTCTCTGCCAGATTGTCTTCAAGCCTCGGGTAAGTAGCTTTTCAGCGTTTTGTGTGCATCGCCTGTTCTGACCATGTTTCTAGCCTAGCTCTTTGTTCCTGTCTGCCTTCTCCTGCCTGCTAACCTGTGGATGACCCTAGTTTGCCTCTCGGACCTGCTCTCTGCCTCCAGCCATTTCAGCCTGTTATCTGCTGCGAGGTGCAGACTGCTCTGGACATTTTCCTGCCTGCATCTGATTTTATTTAATTGTTTTTTTTTTATTTAATTGTTTTTTGTAATAAACCTTTAAAGTGCAGCACCATGTTTTTGTTTGAATACCAGGCCCTCTAAGTTACTGAGCATCACAGCGCATGCTGTTATTTTCAGGAGGTTGACCTGTCAGGCAGCTGCAGCTCATCCAAAATGTTGCCACTGGAGTTCTGGCCAACAGCAGGAATCGCTGCATTAACTCCCTGTTTATCAAAGGAGTCGAAGAATGCTCTAGAGCCTAAATACATTTCAGAATTGCTTCTTATGAACCATGTGGAGCCCTTAGTTTCTTAAAAACCTACTCACTTGGCGGTCTTGAGGCCAGACCTAAACAAGGGAAAGTCCTCTATATGCTGGAATCCACTGCTTGAAAACCTTAATTTGCATAAATGGCTGTCTTGCAACACCCCTAATAAGCCCAAAGACTGGTTGTAGGGGGAAGGGGGTGTCTTTGATTGACAACTGGCCTAACAGGAGGGGTCAAACTGAGAGTGATTGGAAGCCAGAGATATAGGTGACCACCAGCTGAAAGAACTAGACCACGGCAAGGAAGCCAGTGCCTGGGGAGTTTTCAATTCAATTCAATTTTATTTATATAGCACCAATTTACAACACGTCATCTCAAGTCTCTTTCCAAAGTCAGACTCCATCAGATCCTCCAGGTTGGTCAGAAAGTTTCCTCTCTAAGGAAACCCAGCAGGTTGCATCAAGTCTCTCCAAGCAGCATTCACTCCTCCTGAAAGAGCGTAGAGCCACAGTGGACAGTCGTCTGCATTGTTGATGGCTTTGCAGCAATCCCTCATACTGATCATGCATGAAGCGACAGTGGAGAGGAAAACTCCCCTTTAACAGGGAGGAGAACCTCCAGCAGAACCAGAACCAGGCTCAGTGTGAACGCTCATCTGCCTCCACCCACTGGGGCTTAGAGAAGACAGAGCAGAGACACAGAAAGCTCAGAAGCTCACATTGACCCAGGAGTACTTTCTATGTTAGATGGTAATAGAGGATGATCTGCCTCCCCTGATGATGTCACAGCTAAGAGAACGCCAGACCAGGTGCACCTTCTATGAAGAGAAAAATGACAGAGAACAAAATGTTAAAAGCTGAAATGACGATAGGCAATGCAAAACTGGAGAACAGTAGGAGAACTCAGCAGAGTGAGAGAAATAGACCCTGATGTCCTCCAGCAGCCTAAGCCTATAGCAGCATAACTATAGAGATAGCTTAGGGTAACATGAGCCACTCTGACTAGAAGCTTTGTCACAAAGGAAAGTTTTAAGATTAGTCTTAAAAGTAGACGGGGTGTCTGCCTCACAGACCAAAACTGGGAGTTGGTTCCACAGGAGAGGAGCCTGATAGCTAAAGGATCTGCCTCCCATTCTACTTTTAGAGACTCTAGGAACCACCAGCAGACCTGCAGTCTGAGAGCGAAGTGCTCGGTTAGGAACATACGGGGTAATCAGAGCTCTGATATATGATGGAGCTTGATTATTAAGGGCTTTATACGTGAGAAGGAGAATTTTAAATTCTATTCTTGATTTAACAGGAAGCCAATGAAGGGAAGCTAAAAATGGAGAAATATGATCCCTCTTGTTGATTTTCATCAGTTTTAAACTATTCTTTTCATGTGAAGTAATTCATGGCTGTCATAAGGTGCAGGCGACAATCAGGGCCCCAGAATAAACGTTTAACACGTTTACTGAAAATCATTTGAGAAGCGGTTGGTCTTCTGGATTCCCAGTGGGGCTGAAGAGGGTGGGGGGGCTGGGTGGGGCTATATAGAAAAAATACATACAAACCAAGAACCACAGACATTTAAGTTACCAGTTTCACAAAACACACACAACAGGAAGTGAAAGATGAAATCAAACTCTTAGCCTGTTGGGAAGTAATGTGCAGGGTTACATCCCGCTTCAACTTAGACATAAAGTGCACTTTCATAGTTTCGCAATACAGTGACTGTAGTAGCATGATAATCACATTCATTATCTCCAAACGAGTGGTCTGAAGAAGGCATGATATTCTGTTTGTAAAGGGTCCCCAGGCTTTAAGCCCCAATGTCTGCACTGTTTATATGAAAAATAAGTAATAATAAATCAAATAGTTTTAACTAAAAAAAGGGGAAATGATTAGAACCATCAGTTTCTCTTCAGAGCTATTGTAAAGATGTAGACCTGGTTTCTGAGTGAGCTTGAGTCAGTCGAAATATTACAGTTTATTACATATGAAAATATGACACATTTCTATCACTAAACATGATTATAGATGAAAACGTATCCCTTCAAATTTAGTCAATGCATCTGACGTGAGAGAATTCGCAATCTTACGATCGATGCCATCAAAACTGATTTATCTCTAATCCCTGGCGAAGATGATTAAAAAGGCAGCTTATCAGCAGATTTACTCCTTTTTTATTCAGAAAACAAAACCAGTGTAGCCAACGTTACCACTGCGCTGAAACTGAATTAGTAAAAGCTTAAATGGCATACATATCAACAGCGATGCATTTTAATCATCTGTTCTGGTTTTACCGGACCTCAGATCTGCATTTTACCCGGCTGATGGTATCATTATTAGGCTGATAGACTGGAAAAGTCTCTGGGAACTGTGCAGGTTCCAGCAGATCTTATCTGGCAGACTGGGGCTGCTTTGTGTCACTTGGTAAATAGAAAAAGTGACTGAACAAAGATGCAATGTGGGGTCCTAAAGGCTCCAGTCTCATGACGCTGTAATTCAACATCCATATGCAACCTCAGCTGTGAATATTACATTTTTTTACCATGTGAACACTCAAGGCACAAAATGTTAAATTTCTGCATGACTATGTGACCACACAGTCACGAGTCAGTGTGTCGATAATATCTATGAGTTTGCGGGTCACAATTTCCTCAAGTTCATAACCAAAAAAATAAATGTTTGCTTTTTAACCCCTACAAATACAAAGTATCAGCACTCGACTGGACTACATGAGGCTAAAAAAACGCAACGGGTGGCAGAAATCAAGGTGTCATTCATGACTTTCATTAAGGATTTTCACATCAACCTAAATCACAAAGCCCCTAAAAAGGTTGCCAGAACAATAGTTTCCTGTCAACACAGGACACAGAAAATATGCTGCATACTTTCATTTTCAATAGGAAAGACTATTGCAATCGTGTCTTCACCAATCTCTATGTAAGTAAATAAAGAAATCAACCAGGTAGTTGCTGCCATCCTGACTTTTCGTCATATTTTCAGTAATAATTCCCTGTCTTGTTCCACTATTTTATACCCATAACTACATTTATGGCTTTTTTAAAAAAAAAAAAAAAGTATTTCTTTGTAAATCCAAACTACTTGGGCTGTTGCCAACATCTGCTGTGATTTTTACATATTAGAAATATTTAAACTAAGGAACTATTGTTTTCAGCTCATATTTTACCCGCTGTTTATGTATCAACAAATATCTTTACATCGCCGTCCTCCCAGGGTTGAGGAATTTACCTCCCAGCAATGGGTTCTTTCAGGACCCTTAGGGTTTTTTTTTTTTTGTCAAAGTAGCATGAATAGAGAACGCATTGCTGATGGGAGAGCAGCCTTTAGGGATGTTTTTAGCTCTCAGCAAATACAGACTGGACACCAAGTAGGTCTGTTTACGCCTGTCACACAGTTGCATCATCACCATTTATGTGAAGACGTCGGCTCCATGCGATGTGTGACCCATTTTACTGGCACCCAGGATATTTCTATGGAGCCCCAGTGAAAATTGCCAATCAGATGTTTAGCAAATCTCTCACACAGAAGCTGAAAGATGCATTCACCATGTCCGGTAAACGTCAACTGGATTCTGTTTTGTGTGGAGGTTCTGAAATGTTCTGCAGCAATTCATAAAAAGACCAAAAAATTATGCACACTACAGTTCATGCAGACAATCAGGTTATAATTGAGGTCGCTCCATAAAAAATGCATAGAAATCTAAAGCCGCAACATTGATTTTAACTTTAAATGATAAACTTGTTATAGAAAAAGATGTGCTGGATATAAATTGAAGACAGATTATGACTTTAAATCCAACAGAAAAGCAGGTATCTGCTTGTTTTTCATACGTTTTGTTGCTTTCTGTAAATTTTGACATGGAGTCTTGTTATCTATGTTTGGTGCAACGTAATAACAAAACCAGACCAGAGTAAATGTGTGCATTTAAAATACTTTATTTATATTCAGATGTGGTGCCCTATATGCCCCCAAAAAGGTTAAAAATAAAAAGTATGAGGACACCTTATATGTTTTGCAGCGTCCTGCATAAAATCTAATATATAATTGAATAACTCCTGTTTTGTTTTTTTTGGCATGCAACAAGATATGTTATTCCTTTATTGGTTAGTCCCATTATATGGAGACATGGAGTGCATTGCATGTTTAAATGTGTCGCCTTGTTTATGATGAACCCGGAGCACCACCGTCTTGTGGCTGGACTGACGTGTTTAATTTAGAGCGCATATCGCTGCGAGTGCAGGATGGCTGGTAAATGACAGATTACTCACATTTGTGTGAGCCGATGTAATCCGATTCCAGTCCATTCTGTGCAAATCTCGTGTCGTCATACAGTAGGAGCGCTCCAGCCTCTGCGCAGGCGCGACCAATCACACGCAGAGTCATCCAACGCGGAGGCGCTGTGCACGGTGGTGTCCAGACTAGGTTCATACAAAGCGAATTTAATGCATCCAGAACATTTAATTAATACCAATATGGTAACCTTTAACAATCCTTACGGCTGCGTAGTTTTAAATCATATCACAGCCTTCTTAAATCATGTCGTAATATTTAACATTAATAAACAAAGGCCCCCCAAGTAACTGAACACAACTAAAAATAGACGTTTTAATTATTCTCAGATAACAGGTGGGTTTCAGTTTTTGTTCTTTGCTTCTTTTTGTTGTCTGATTTTTTTTTGTTGTTTCACTTTTTAATTCATTTTTTCATTCATTATCCTTATGTTTTGTTGAGAACCAAAACAAATAAAAGCAGATATGTTTTCACTTCTCTTTATTGGCTCCATGGTAAATCGAGAACAGAATTTAAAATAATACTTTTACAGCCTGTGTTATTCAGATACACCTGCAGCAATGTATCTCATGCTGCAGGTGTATTGGGGGTTCCTGGAGTAGGACCAGGTTCTTTTAGTCCTCAGGGTTCTCCGTGGAACCCGCTCCCAGGTTCAGTCGTGAAGTTTGTCTACTCTAAAGGCATAAAACTTTCCTTTATGACAAATATCATGGATATATAGGATAGTTCTTTTTGTCTGTCCTAGTTTTTCTGTGTTTGGTCATGTCCCTTTCCTATGGACAAAGCCACTATTGCTGTTGCTGCCATTAAATCTATGCAGGTTTCAGTCCAGCATCAAGTACTCCCTGCATCTGTTTGTCTGTTTTGTCCTTTCTCCATCCTCTCAATACGCCTCTCAAGTTGATAACCTCAGAATGCTGGCGCTGTTCTTTGCTACTGCCACTACCTGCTTGCTCAGGAGGAGGGAGTTGCTGCAAAGTCAACCACTCAATGCAATCACCCATTCTCTATCAACTTATGGTCACGCAGGAGGAGAGATCATGGTAAAGTCAACTACTTGAATCAGCCATCAGCTGTCACCACATGTTTGCTCAGCAGGATATTTTGCTGTAAACTCAACGACTCAATAAAATCATATATCCACTATCTCCTCATGCTAGCTGGGAAGGAGGGATTGCTGCAAAGTCAGTGACTCCATAGAATAATCTGTCTTCTATCACCCAGCAACAGGGATTATTGCACTGTCTGCTACTTGATGCAGGTGGTGCTGCAAATTCAAGCCCTTGACATTATCCTCATAGCTTCATCTCTTAGTATGATTACGATTAGAATCTGAAATTCAATGTACTAGGATGAAACTGAACTGAAGCTAATTGAATTTTGAACCGTTCTACTGTACAGAATTGATTTTTATTTTTTATTTCTTCAGAAATGTATAGAAATGCCTTGATATAACATTTATCATGAGGTGGTGCTTTATAAACAGACTTAACTGAACTGAATGAAAAGGCGTTTTTTTTTATTATTATTAAATATAGACCTTGAACTGCCTCCGTAGTAAAAGACAACATCTCTTCCATTTCCTTTATTTATATTTTATTTTGGCATTTTCAATTTAAAGCTGATGATTATATTTCTTATTTACTGATCTATTTTTTTTTAACCTAATATCCCATTTGGAGCTGTGATGCAGCGCCTCCCCTCCGCCTGCATCGACTCGCTCGTCGCTTGACTCTTTCCCTGCACAGCAAACTCGCTGCGCTCCGATCACTGCTGCAACTTTTGCAGAGACTCCTCACTCCACAGACATGTCGCACAATAGCTGAAGTAAACCTGTCACCGCGGCTCATCGTTCGGGCCACCGCAGGTAACGCCGCCCGCAGGTGAGGATCTCCAGACGCGCAGCCCGGCCGCTCCTCCTCCGCCTTCCTCGCTTCGGACCCCAGGATTTTTTTCCTCATATATATATATAAAAAAACCAACACGGCTTGGATATGAATTATGAGCATTTTCTCCACTAATGAACCGGGCCAGTAATGCAGGAGACCGCGGCGACCCCCTCATCAGCTTTTCAAGATGGCAGATTTTTATTGAGTTTTGACCGAAAAGCTCGCTTTATTCTTTGCCATGCATAACAGGAATCCTTGCACCGATGGCCCCTGTATACGAAGGTAAGGGCTTCCTCCCCGTGGAAACGGGCTGTTTTTATTCTGTGCGGCCGGAGCAGCAGATCACCACAATTGAAAAAAAGATCTTATTCCGTTAAAGCATCGCAACATTTAGCCCAGATATGGTGTCATATTTGCCTAACCTAACAGAAATAGCCCGACAGTTCAGCGCTGACAGCGGCTGCTCGGTCAGACCGCTGCGTCCGTCCAGAACGCGCAAAAATAAAAACCCAACAAACTGCGATCGGAGCGATGCTCGGTCCTCATGTTGCTTCCTGCTGGGAATTAGGTCCCCGCTTTGAAGGGGGGGGGGCACAGACCGATCGGTCCCGGCCGGCCGCCGGCGGCTGGGCTCGGCGCTGCTCCGGCATCAAATTGGATCGCAACTAAACGCAGAATCTGCAGGACTTTTCACGCTTTTGTTTTGGCGCAGCCTGGCACGGATTCATGCGTGTCTGTCTGTTTGAAGTAAATCTTAAACGGAAGGTGTGGATGTGTCGCTGCAGCTCTGTGGCTGGAACTAACGCGTCGGAGGAGTCCGCATGTTTCCCTGAATTAGATGAAGCCGCTGGGAGATTTCTTCTTTTTTTAATGCTTATGGGAACATTCACACGTTTACGCAGCGTCTGTTATGCATAATGTATCTGCAAAGTGAGTGATAATTAAAACAATGCAGTGCAGATTAATCCGTGCGTGAATGGGTCCAACTGCAGAGGTTTTTTTAAAATCTTAAACTGCATTATAAGGCAGGACGTAATCACACCAAGCTTTATACTGTTTGATTTAGTTTACGCTTTCTATTAAGAAGTCTTGTACCGATGCTCCCCTCGCCAAACTGGACATTTATGAACATTTCTTCTACATCAGGAAACCGAGTTAAACGCAAAGAGAAGAGAAGAGAAGCAGATGCAAATGATGAGGCTTGATGTTTCCCATATTTATTTTGGAGCAGCCTCATGTTTAATTTGTGTTTACTCTATAGTCCCTCTGCTGGTGTTAAAGGGAAGCCCTGCCTTCCCTTTTCATGAACACCATTAGGGAAGAGAGGAACTCTTTAATACATACTAAAATGTCCCAACAGAATAAAAAATCAGAAGCAAAAGGGGAACCTTACAGGTATATGCGTGGTATAGAAATATATAACAGGGGGTCCTTAAGCCCAAACTCTTCAGCGGTGTTATGTCCCTGTAGTCATTTTGTAGTGATTTTTCATTAGGGGTGTTGAAGCTTAGAGGCAAAGCTCGGCTGGTGCTTCAGCATGAAAAGGAAAGTTGAAAAGAGACTCCTATGCAAAAAGGTAATTAGTGTAAATTACAATCCCCGATATCTGCCTTCACCGCGGAGAGGAGGAGAAGGGAAGAGAAAGAGGCAGCAGGGGGAATTAATTACCTTGCCTGTCCTCCTCGGCATTAGAGAGGGCTGTTATGGAGAGCAGTCATGGAAATGACCAAAGTCTCCGGTGGAAAATAGGCTGGGGGGGTGGGGGGGCGTGTAGAATAGGATCGGCTATTATGGCAATTACCCTTGGCTGCAGGGGGGGGGTGTAAAACTATATGATTGACTGCTCCGTTTGATTGTTTAAAGACGGTTGAGAAACAGCGATGGTGGCTTCCAAATGTCTTCATGCACTTTACCGTTTTTTTTACATAATTGTTTTTGTTTTACTTGCTATTTTTTTGTGAAACATCAACCTGTAGTTGTGCAAAATTGAAATATGAAAAAGGGGAAGGAAAAAGATACTAAAGGTTCCTAGTTTGTCACAAACAGAAATGAGAAACGGATTAGCGTTGAACCCGTGCCGACGCTGAAGAGAAGCTTCCCCACAGCATGATGCTGCCACCGTCAGGATATTCTTGGGGGTAATCTTCAGTGTTATTCAGATAGTGGTTTGCATGTAAGCCAAGAAGTTTAAATTTTGGCCTCATGTGACCGGATCACCATGCTCTGCAGGTCGGCTGTCTCCTACGTGGCTTCTGACAAACCGCAAACACGATTTCTTCTGGCTTTCATTCAGCAATGGCCGTCCTCTTATCACCTTTCTAGAAAGTGCACAACTAATTGCTGTCCGGTCAACAGATCCTTCCACCTGAGCTGTAAATCCCTGCAGCTCCTCAAAAGTTAGCCTGCATGTCATGACTGCTGCTGTAAACATTGCTCTCCTCGTGCCAAACTTATTTAACTGCCTGGAAAAGGCCAAGGCCCGTGAAACCTTCTGCAAGGCCAGCATTAAATCAGACGTACTTTCAAGGAAAAGTTTGAAACCGGCTGTATTTTTCAGCGACGTCTTTGCCTTTAACACCCCCCCCCCCCCCCCCCCCCCCTAACTCCTCTGGCTCAGACAGAAGGCCATCAGGCAGACCTGCTGGCAGGAAGGGTAGAGATGTGATCACCCTGGGATCCTGGTTTCATAACCCGAACTGACACCTTGATGGATGTCTGATGAATGGACCAGGTCCAGCCGCCCCCAGCTGTGGAAAAACTAATATTCAGACACAGCCATACCCCTGTGCCCCCCCCCCCACCCCCCCACCCTGCCCGCCTGCCTGGCTAGATATGAGTGTTGTTGTGTGCTCATGCATGCATGGGCATATGTCTCTATCTGTCTGTGAGTCCCTATACAAGCACCGTCTGCAGGAGGATTAGACAGCTGCAGGACTGGGCACCAGGCATAAAGGCAGCATTCGCAGATCTGCCTCTCGCTGCCTCCTGCATGGACTGTTCCAGAGAGGCTTCACTCATTCCCACCTGGAGAAAAACCACGCAGCATCACCGGCAGATAAATGATTTATCCCTCCGCACAGCCACTATGTGTCGACGCAACTTTGGATGACCACGTGGTGTCCAAGAATAGAGAGCGCGCCCTGCTCTCGTTTAGGTGAAAAACAGAGAGAAGTTTTCCCAGAAAGGGCTCCGCACTCTCTCCCACCCTCCTTCCGTCATGCTTGTTTTGAGCAGGGTGATTGATATCTTCCTCCTCGCTGACTGTGACCCAGGCCCAGGCTCCAAGGTTGCAGCCTTTTTAGCTTTGATTAGAATTGCAGGAAAAAACCCTGGGGGCCTTTTGGGGCCATGGCGAGGCCACACCCTGAGGCAGAGGCAGGGAAGCCATTGGAGGGTCTCTCTTCCTGAGCCCGACAAGCAGGGTGGTGTGTTCAGCTCTTCAGTGTCCACAGTAAGGAAACACCCCGATATGGGGGAGAATAGCTCAACGGTTAATATGATACAGGGTGATAGATACGGCAGGCAGGAAAGAACCGCCGCTGCTGCGAAACCTTGTAGGTGCTAACGGCGTTTTCCCGTTTCCAAGGCTGGAAATGAACAGAAGCTGGTGTTCTGTTGATGCCTTTAACAGAAGAACGGAGGCAGAATTGTTTTGTGTTAAATGGAGAGTGATGGGAAATTTCTTCTGCACAAAACAAAGATAAGAAAACCCCAAACGTACTTTTCAAGAGTTAATTTCATTTATCTGCATCAAATGGTAAATGGTAAATGGACTGAACTTATATAGCGCTTTTCCAGTCATGCTGACCACCCAAAGCGCTGTACACATCAAACCGATGCTTTGTGAAAAGGTATCTAACAGCTGCCGATGAGTTACATCTCTGTGGAGGAACCTCAAGCCTGTTTAAAGCCCTTACTTGGACTAGGCCATTTACAACTCTTCATTTTATTTAGTTTTTTTTTTTAAATCATGCAGAAGTGGACTTGATGATTTGATTTGAACCTTCGCCCTGCGGCAGAATTTTCCACCAGGGAGCAAAATTCTTGGTTCGTAGAGTTACAGCAAGGTATGAAGGTCTTGAAAGAGCAAAACAGCCCCAGACCATCACACCGCCACCACCATGTCTGACTGAAGATGTTCTGAAATGATGGGTTAGTTTTATTCCAGCAACTTTTCAAGGAGTTCCACTTTTGTCTCGTTAGTCTGAAAGAACATTGTTCCAGGTTTTAAGGAACATGAAGATGGTTTTGGCAAATGTGAGACGGACCTTTGCGTGTGTTTTTCTGCTTTGTAACTCTCCCGTTTCTTATAGTTGAATCATGAACCTTAACATTTTGAATTGACCTTAACAGAGGGAAGTGAGTTTGATGTAAATGTTGCTCTGGGTTCTTTTGCAACCTCCTGGATGAGTTGATGATGAGCTCCTGGAGTAATTTTGGTCAGACGGCCGCTCCTGGAAAAGGTTTACCACTGTTCCATGTTTTCTCCATCTGTGGATAAAAGTTGTGACTGTGGTTCTCTGAAGTCCCAAAGCCTCGGAAATTAGTTGTGAGTTACTTTGTTTCTCCTCTGTTGTTGAATTTCTTTAGGTCGGGGAAGGATGTGTCGCTTCCTGCTTCTGTCAGACCTCGCTATCTTTCAGACACTGATCAGCCCTCTGTGTTGTTAGTGAAACTGAACCAAGGAAATGTGGTTAGTTACAGTTAAATCATCACAACAAGGGGGGCGGCTTGCGTATATCGGCCCTGCCTGTGCGCTGAAATAGCTCACAGGTGTGATTTGAGCATTTTGGAAGCAGATGGGGGGTTAGTGGTGGGGTAGCGCTGAGTGGGTGAGACAGATCTGAAATGACAGCTTACCAAAGGCTCGTCCAGCATGTATGAGCAGAAACCTTCCAGCTATTTCAGTAAGCTCAGGTGTGGGGGTCCAGGTGAGAGATTGACCAAGACGTTACATCGACCTCCGTCAGCTGTGAGATGAAACATTGCTGTGCCGCTTGTTCAGAACTTGGTGACCGGCATCGCAGCAAATCCAGGTTCTGTTCCGGAGGAAACCAGCATCTCTAATTCCCTTAATGTTGCAAAGTCAAATGTGTGCTTTCCAAACTCAGTGATGCTGAAACTAAATGTTAGTGGTTTGAAATGAAAGCTTTATTATAACAAAAGGCTTTGTTTTAAAGCTGTAAATGGGCATATTACCCAACAGAGATGCTTATTTAATCACACTGAGATGTTAGACCCTTCCTGCCTCTAATGCAGATAGCGCTTATTGTTTGGCATGAGCGTCTCTGTACCTTATGACAGATCCTTTGCTTTGATCTGAAATGAACGCGACGGTTCAGACAAAGGTTCACATTTTACTGCGCAGACTGAATAAGGTCCTTTGTTAACCTGCTCCTGTTAGGCAGTAATTACACAGGGGCTCCTCCTGCATATAGGCCACTTCATACGCTGAGGATCATTTTTCATGTATGCGAATAATATTGCAGTGCTAAGATGGAGAGTGAGCTGCATTTTGCCCCGGCGCTCTGTATACTGCCTTCTCACTTTGCAATCTCTCATCATCTGCCAATGACCCCGGTTCCCGCCCCGCGTTTCTCCACCCCACCCCCATATCTGTCCTTATCTTGTCTCCCATCCCGCTCTGTTTGTTGATAAGCCGAGAGGCCATTGGCCGGCACACATGGAGCCCATGTGACACTTCAGCAACAGCCCGATGGCCAGATTGGAAGCCCCCATGTGTGTGTGTGTGTGTGTGCAGCTTTAAGATGAGCTCTGGCTACTGTAGCTTTATTGTTCTCCCTAATCAAGACCCCCCGCCCATAAACCTTCAGAACCTTCTCCTGGATGGCCGTATCGCCTCGTCTCGTCCCTGCACCCCCGCCTGGCCTGAACCACCCGCCTGCTTCTAGTGCATATTGTCTCAGCTCGTAATCCTGTTGTTTGTGCTGATGTCCCCTCACACCAATCCGTTTGACGTTGCCGTCTCTGGAACAGAGCTCCCACAGCAGTTGTTTATCACCGGCTCATTTAGTCTTTCAGATGTGTTTTTATTTTTTTTTGTCTGATAGATCAACGTAAAGTTGTTAAAAACACGATGAAGACGAAGGGAAACGATTGCTGTTTTTCAGGTTTGTTTTAGGGAAATCTCAAAAGTGTGGCAGGCATTTCTATTCATCACCCGCAGTCAGTTATATGTCCGAGTATCTGCAAGTCTTCCAAGGCAGTCTGAAGAGTCGATTTATTCATATAGCGCCAATTCACAGCAAATGTCATCTCAAGGCTCTTTATTAGGTCAATTCTAATGAACCATCCAGACAGTTTGGTTAAAAAGTTTCTATCTAAGGAAACCCAGCAGGTTGCATCCAGTCTCTGACCTGCAGCGTTCACTCCTCCTAGATGGAGCCACGGCGGACAGTCGCAGGCTTTGTGTCGTTAGCTGTGCATCAATCCCTCATACCGAGCATGCATGGAGTGACAGTGGGGAGGAAAACTCCCCTTAAGTCCTCGTAGGTTGGTGTCCTGCAACCTTTGCATTCTTAGTCTAGTAGACCTACATCAAATGCATGAATTATCTCCTCAGCATGTTATCTGGTTGGAAAGAGTCCTGCTAAATATCTAATTTATTGCATTTGGGCGTGCTGGAACAAAGACTCTTCTGGAACTTGCACAAAACCAGCCCTAAAGGACAGTGGATTGAGATCTCAGCATTGATGAACATCACTGTTTCTTTTTTCTTTTTTTGTATTGTGACAATGCTTCAGTATAAACTAGTGCTGAGCACTGCAGCATTTATAACCTTCACTAATTTACATCCCCGGGGGTTCTTCTTTTTCCTTTGTCATTTTTTTTTCAGTTAAGAATAAATAATGACGTAGTCGAAGTCAGTCGGTTGCATTGGATTTTATTTTAGGGGTATCGGTGAGCAAAATGCAAACATGTGCCTGCCACACTTTTAAGATTAGTCAAAAGAATCACAGATTAATTTGTTTTTGCTTCCAGTGAAAAAACACTGAAGCTTAATTTGGTAAATAGACAAAAAAGTTCAAAACTGTTTATGAAAGTTAAAGATAACTACCAATCACTTCAAACCAGCTTCTAACCACCTCTTCGTAGTACGTGAAGTGAAAGATAGTTTTCAGTTTATAAGCAAGCCTTTCATAACCTCTGCGTTTTCTTCTCCTCTTCTGATGGAATGAGACGCTGAGGATAGGGAGGTGTTTGCAGACAGATGTTAAAAAGAGACCACGGCTGGGGTGGTTCTAACCTTAAATCTTTGTTCTTTGGCGTAAAACATTTCTATGAACTTTACTTTGTGCGGTCAGAATAAGCGGCACCGCCGGTCACGTCGCTCCCACTTCTTCCAGCCACTTCCCAGTCATGGAAGAGAAGTGGAGCGATGGGCGGCTGTTGGAGGCCCCTTCACAGATGGCTGCAGGTGTAGCGCTACGCCTGCTTGATAACCAAAAGGACTTCAAAGCTCAGACGAGAGCTGAAGCCCGGTTCTGTGCAGACCCAGGAGGCAAAACGGCGCAGAACAGAAAGGAGGCAGCGAAAGACGAGAACCTGTGCAGGCAAAAGAGTCAACAGGCATGGAATTGAGCAGCTTTAGCCTTTTTCCTCTGCTTGGCTTTTTTTGTCCCATTAGCTCCTTTTCCATTAAAAGCCTCAGGATTTAAAGGCTTTGGAGCGGCAATGGAAAAGGGGCTATTCTTCCTCCTCACTTAATGTAGAATCACTCTTCAATAGTTTTTTGCTTGTTGATTAATCATTATTTTCTTATTCATCGCTAATTTTAGGGGTTCACCAATTTAAAAAACGTGGGTCGATTTTAATACTTGATAGTATTGCTGTTATACCTGTTAACTGATATTTACTGGTATTATATATATTTCACTAGCCTTTCTACCCTGTAAACAAACCGCTGCTGACACTGGTTCTCACGATCACGGTCACATAACCCAACAAATACAACATGGCCGACCCCCGGTCTCCCGAAACACTTAAGCAAAGTGTAATGAGTAAAACTGGCTTAGTTTTACTCATTAGACCAATGCTAATACCAGCCAATACGACCTTTATACTGATGTGTTGTTCCAGTCTTTGTTTCAGGTAGTCAGTCTTAATTTACTGCTCTCTGCAGAAAGCAGGGGGTGGAACATGCTGATAGAAATGTTTTGACTTTCAAATGCGGTGAAAGTTTCACTGTATCTGTTTTAAATTCACCAGTTAGAGACAAAATAATCTCCGTGTTGCTGCTGAAGGCGTAAAGTTGAGCTGTAATGAGATTTGAAAAGACGTTGTTCAGGAGGAGATGAGGACATTCCACCAACAATGACACTCTGACTCTTGGCATGACAGAAAGCACAGCGCTCCAAAACTGAGAAATATTTATCCACCTCTAAAGAGATAATTTTAATATCTCTTTAGAGATAAAAACCTTCATCTGTGAGGAGATTGTCCTGTTTCTTTTTTTTTTTTTAGTAGGAAAATAGCTCTTTGGGTGTTTTTACTCAAATAACCTTGTGAATGATTTGTAGAAATGACTCTAACTTTCCCTTTATTTTATTTTCAAATAGAATAAAAAATTATTTTCTCTGCACTGTTCTATTTTAGTAAGTAGAATGTGTAAACGGGTATGATGAATTGATGGGTGGATGGGTGGATGGATGGAAGGATGCATGCATGGATGGATGGATGATGGATGGATGGATGGATTGATGGATGGGTGGATGGATGGATGGATGAATTGGTGGATGGATGGATGGATGAATTGGTGGATGGATGGATGGATGAATTGGTGGATGGATGGATGGATGGATGGATGGATGGATGGATGGATGGATAAATTCATGGATGGGTGGGTGGGTGGATGGATGGATGGATGGATGGATAAATTCATGGATGGATGGATGGATGGATGGATGGATGGATAAATTGATGGATGGATGGATGGATGGATGAATTGGTGGATGGATGGATGGATGGATGGATGGATGGATGGATGGATGGATGGATGGATGAATTCCTGGATGGATGATTTAGATTTAAATGATTTCCCTTCTACCGAGAAGTTTATGTTTGACGCAGGCAAACTCAAAGCATAACAATGTTCAAGAGTTATCTTGAGTTATCTGTTTGTCTGTTTTTTGCTAAAATGGCGTTTTTAAAAATTACTTCCACCGTTCTCAATAGTTGTTGGAGAATACTTTGTTGGTTTTGCGGCTTTCAAACCATTACTGCATATTTCTAATGGTAGTTTCACGCTAATCTTTAGCTTCCTCCACAGATTTCATATCACATCCAGGTCTTGACTCTGGCTGCATCACTTCATCTAGTCAGAAGAAACACGTGGGTTAAATTAAAAGTATTTAATGCCTAAATGTTGAATACATTTGGGCCAAACTCTATATAATACTCTTTTTATGTGACCTTTCCCTATGGCCTTAGCTAAAAAAAATAGAAAGGAATTAATCTCAGGAAAATCCTGCTAGGACAGCTGAACTTTATTTTATGGTAAAAAAGATTCCCTACTATTGATGTTTGATGTGTATCTAGGAAAACTGAATCTTAAAAGTGAAAATGTGCATAAAATACAGTATTTAACTGTGTGCACATTAAAAAACAGCTTTTTTATTTCACATTTTGGTTAAAATTTACAAAAAAAAAAACAAACACACAATAACATTCATAGCAAAGCAGACAAACCAGAGATCCTGTTTGGAATTAGACGTCTGATGATTGCTTTGGTGTAGAAAGAGAAAGAAAAACGGCAGATGACCGTTCATACTGAGCCCGGTTCTGCCGGAGGTTTTTCCTTCCCGTTAATGGGTGGTTTTTATTCCCACTGTCGCTTCATGCTTGCTCAGTATGAGGGATTGCAGCAAAGCCATGGACAATGCAGATGACTCTCCCTGTGGCTCTACGGTTCCCCAGGAGTGACTGCTGCTTGTCGGGACTTTGAAGCAATCAACTGGTTTCCTTATATAGGACATTTTTGACCAATCTGTATAATCTGACTCAATCTGTATAATATGATTGAACTTGACTTTGTAAAGTGCCTTGAGATGACATGTTTCATGATTTGGCGCTATATAAATAAAATTGAATTGAATTGAATTGAATTGAAAAAACAGGCCGTTCACCTTTTACATCCAGTCCTCGCTTCAAAGCGCGGCCGGCCGGCATCTCTGCCTGGAAGCTCTTCTGAAGCGCCCCCAGCATTCAGCCAGACACATGGAGATGGAGCGGGGGAACGGCAGCAGGACGAGGAGCGACAAAGCTGGGTAGAGTAGAGCGAGGCAGAAATAGAAGAAGGGAGGCATGGGAGCCGGGGTCGAGAGATGAATACCTTCATCTGGGGGCCCATTAGCCTCAGCGGCACAGTCGGAGGTCAGGGGGTTTGAGGAGGGGGAGGGAACGGAGGTTAGCTCAGATGAGTGTGAGGGGGGGGGCGGTTGTGATGGAGTTGGCTGAGTCGCTGGTGCCTCTTCTAGCTCAACCTGCCGCCTCCTTACGTCTGAGTCCTCCTCAGCAGCTGCTAATGCACACAAACCTGTTTGCACCGCTCCAGCATTTTTAGATAATCTGGCTCAGGAAAAGGCCGACAATGTCACCTTTAGCTCCAAAATGGTGGAGACAAAGTCAGCTGCGTTCACTCCGCTGGGCTTCAGCGAGGAGGAGAGAACAGCTTTAGTGTTTTGCTCTCAGAAGCGTTAAACCTAAAACTTTCCCCCATCTGAATCAGTTTAACTTAATGGATGATTAAAACCTTCCTGCCAGATAACAAACCTGCAGCATCACTGTCCTTATCCACTGTAAAGCATCTTTAGTTCTGAATAATATGAAGGTAATCTCTAATAAAATGTTAGTTTAGTTCAGTAGAAATAGTAACTCTTATGCTGATAATTTGGCTGAAGCTGACAGCACTGCAAAAAGGGAACTCAAGTAGAATTTTCTTGAAATTTGTGCATTTTTCCTCTGATTTGAGCAGGTAAATAAGACTATTTGCCAATGGAATAAGATTTTCGCACTTAAAATAAGAACAATTCATCTCCGCCGTCTTATTTCAAGTGCAGGATATCTAATTATCTTATTTTAGGGGTAAAAATACTCATCCCATTGGCAAATAGTCTTATTTAGCTGCTCAAATCAAAGAAAAATACACTAATTTCCTTTTTGCAGTGAGTTGACGCTGTTTTAGCTGTTTTATGAACCTTAAATTGCCTTTGCGCTGGATGGTTATTTACAAAGAAGCCCGTAGTTATTGACATGAAAAATGAAGGCAGGAGGCGGTGCGTCACTAATGATCTGTGAGGAAGATCATTAGGTGGCTACCACTGACCTTGGCTTTGCAACACAAAAACCAAAACACACAATTTCTGGAGTCTTATCAGGTATGTTGCCATGGCGGAGCTTTGAAATGTAAAACCGAGACTCAATATTTTTTTATAAGCTGCCTCTCAAATTTCTGACCGAAATCTATGATCTATGATGCTTCTGTTGGGAAGGTTGATTTAAAAATATTTACAAAGACCAAAGTAGTTCTGACATAACGCTGTTTGCATCGGTCGGCTTTCAGCGCTGCAAAATCAGAACGAAAAATAAGTAAAATTGCCGTGAAATGAGTGTAATTCATCCTTGATTTGAGCAGATAAATAAGATGATCTGCCAATGGAATGAGTATTTTTACCCCTAAAATAAGATCATTGGTTATACTGCACTTGAAATAAGGTGATGGAGACGAGTTGTTGCTGTTTTAAGTGCAAAAATCTTATTCCATGGGCAGATCATCTAATTCACCTGCTCAAATCAGGGATAAATTACACTCATTTCAAGAAGATTTTGCTTACTTTTAATTCCCTTTTTGCAGTGAGATGGCACGTTCAAAAGTGCCCCCCCCCCCTCAGCTAAATAGATAAATAAATGTAGATTTCTGAAGCTTGTCCTCTCTTCATAAAAGGTAATCACATGCAGACTATTAGAGGGGAGTTCTATGGGTGCCCGTATTTAATTTCCCACATAAAGGATAACTCTTTTGGCTGTAAATATGTTTCCAATGCATGCGTGAGGATAGTTTATAGGTTTGTAAAATATTTTGGCATAAATCCTAATGATATAGTTGAGATCTGAGCTGTTTTAAGACAGTAGAAGTCCATTTTGCTTTTGTCCACTCTTGGATCAGCTGTTAGCGTTTACCTCCAGGCTAATCTGAATTTATGCTAAACGCAGAAGCCAAGATGGTTAACTACTACAAGGCAAACCTAGCTGCCTTTTAGCTTTTAACAGAAACCTCACTTCAGAAAGTCTGAACTGTCCCTTTAAATGCTTAAATGCTTTTGTTTTTTACGGATCCGTCCACATGTCTCTTCTCCGTCTGATTTGTTTCAACACCTCTCAGCTCCCATAAGACCAAGACTTTAGAAACATCTCAGATCTTAGCAACGGATCTAAATTGGGAAATTCTCCCTGCAGAATAATCTTTGCCTGAGTAATTCACAAAGAAAACTTTCTTTCTTGCTCATAGTTATCAAACAAAGCTCTCGTTACACAGCTGAAATGGTTCCCTATCACAACCCGGACATGGAGTTTGTGCGCGGGGCAGACGGTCGCTGTAGCCGTTCCCCTGCTTGTTTGTGCTGCTGCTGGTGACCAAAGACACTAAATATAATCAGCTAAATCCATGGTTTTCATGCTGATTCAGATGGAAGAGGCTGACTTGGCCAGACGTATTTATCACTTCAGCTCTGTGGCCAGAGGGACTCATCAGCCATGTTTATGACACAGTCAGCTGGACCGGGGACACATATGCCGTGCAATATTGACGAGCGTTTGTGCGCGGCGGTAATCTTCCCGGGTCTCTGTTTTTGTCGCAGAACGTAGAGGGAGCAAGAGATGCTGCAGGAGAGGAGATGAAGTCAGATTAAAGCACTTTATTAAACATGCATATTGATGAGTCACCTGCAGTATGAAGGCGCGAGAACATGTTGGGGCAGCTTGGGTGGAAGAAAAGGTCTAGATTGGGTTGATCTGCTGCCTTCAAAGGCCCCCGAGCAACAAATTCACACATTCCTCAGAAATATCACACGCTCATACCGTCTGGGGACACATGTGGGCGCATCGGCCCCGCTTGCTTTTTGGCGAGGGGCTGGAGTCCTGCTCGCCCAGCGGGAGGTCGGGGTTTAGAGCGTCACAACTTCTTCTCACCCAAACCTAAAACCTGAAGTAGGGGCTTGGAAACGTTGCCAGAAAAACAGGGTTTATTTTTAACACCGGAGTGGAGATTGCTGTCTGAGTGCAGCTGCGTTTTGGTAATACAGGAAGCCACGATGCTGCCGTGCATGATTGATCCGGTCTGGTTCCGCTGCTGTTGGGGTTCATCGCCGGGTCTCGCATGGATGATTATCTCTAGATTGGAGGTTGTGTTCTTTCGGTTCTTGCAGCTTTTCACAACATATAAAACATAAATTTGTGTTTTTTTTTTCTCCAATACTTGTGGAAGTCATCAGAAGCTGCAGCAACCATGAAGCTACACATGGAGACACATTTCTGCTCAGATCAAGTTTTCTCTATGCTGTGTTTTATTTGATTATGAGAAACCTGCTAAGCAAGCATTACTACAGCCGTTTCTGTTCAACATTAAAGGAGCGGCAGGCTTTAATCCCTAAATTTGAGAAGATACCCAAAATCTGATGCTCCACTCATGTTAGCTTCACCTGACATCTTTTCTTCAGTGTTACTCGCTTGGTACTCAACATTCGCTTCTCCAAATATTGTCCATGTTTCAGTAGTTATTGTCCTGTTTAAACATTTCTGTCCTATCTGAGATTTCATCTACGTTTCTTCTTTTATTCTGACGACTCAGATCATAAAAACAAACGTCAGCGTGATACACAGAGCGGTATTTAAAACGATGCTTTGAGTTCAGTAAAGAGATTGTTTCCTGAAGAGCTGCTGATAACTGACTCACTGCGGAGGAGTTTTAACTCTGAACTGCACGTTTAAGGTCACGCTGCAGGATCTCAGTCATATTTAAGTCCAGCCTTTGACTAGGCCACTCTGAAACCTTCTGTTTTTAATCTAATCTGTCAGACTTGCTGGTGTGCTTTAAACAGTTCTGATGCACAACCCCAGTGCGCTTGAGGGCCAGATATTTTCTGGAAGAGAACATAATTCATAGTCACAATAATTACAACAATCTTTCCAGATCCTGGAGGTAACACAGCTGCTCCTACGTTTGTTTGTGCAAACTATTGCCTTTTACCCCATATAGACCGAAGTGCCGTTATTTTTGAAAACCTGAGACTGAGACACTTAGCGAGGGCACCGATAGACGCCCCCGTTAGCATTAATATTAAAAACCGGCACAATGGCTATATTTCAGCTCCTCACACAACCAAAACCATACAGCTCAGCTAAAGTCAATTAGCCGTTGTGTCCCTCACTGCATTCGTCTGTGTATCCTTTCTATTCTTTGTGCATGTGTGTGTGTGTGTTAGGTTGTTGTTTCTTATTTGTGGTTCTCTTGTGTTGATACGGCACATTGTGTCCGGCCATCGTTGTGAGTCTTAATGGCATAAGAGGAATTGTGGCTTAGGAGGGTGTTTCTCTCTGGGTGTGAATGATAAGCAGTGTGGCTGCTTATCATGGGTGTGTGTGTGTGTGTGTGTGTGGGGGGGGGGGGGGGGGGTGCTGCATGGTTGGGTGCTCCGCTTGCAGTGTAGTCAAAGCAGCACAGCTTGATGCATGCAGGGGATGTAAAAGCTGGAGTTAACAGGTGGTTTATGGTTGGGCATGCTTTCTGCACCGCGCACAAGACTCCTGCACAGTTTCCACAAAGTTCAGCGCTGCACAGCTGCTGCAAGACAAACGGCGTTCTCTTTCTCACTCTGACTTAGTTAAAACGGTGAAATGTGTTGAAGGATTTATTGAAGTAAAAAGGAATATAGGTTCATTTATTTTAGTAATTTAAAGCAGACAACAGTTAAACCTATTTTATCACCATACAAACAAGCATTGAAAATTGAAAATTATGGATCAGAAACCAACTAGGTGGCGTTACTGTTTGATTGTACAGAAATATAAGCTTTTAGATTTTGATAGTTTTATTAAGTTTTCTTTTCTTAAGATGATTTTTAAATGCACAAACAATATAGCTCCAGCCGTACTCTGTCCTTTTGTGACAAAAATAAATACATGGAGAGTTAACACTAGGAGAGCAGCGGGTGGCAACTGTATAGCAGAGGGGCGCAAAACCACTTTTGGACAGTCAAGTTTCTCAGTGATAAGGATCCGTTTTTGGAATGATTTACCAACGGAAATAAAAATAGAAACTGACCTGAAAACATTTAGAAAGGTGAAACATTGGCTGAAAGAAAATCAAATATGTGAACATTGAGTCATTATGATTATGTTTGATGTGAGGTGTTGTTTTGTGTAATGTTGTTAGGATTGTGTAAAATGTTAATGGTTGTCTTTTATAATGTATTTTATATATGATTGTGCAATGTGAGCTACGTTTTAGGAAAATGTATTTTATAAAGGCCTGACTGGGGACTGGGGTTGCAAATTAGCCTATAGGCTAGAAACCTTTCATGCAACACATCTACACATTTTGTTATGGCTCTGCCTATTACAATTATGAATGTAATAATGTGAGCTGCATTGTCCCTGACAAATAAACTAATAAAAAAAACATAAGTACACATATAATATAGATGAATTAAACACGGGGTCGTATAGTTCAGTTATTTATTTCTATTTTATTTCTATGATAACGGCTTACAGGTAATGACAATCTAAAATTCTACTTTTTTAAAACAGAAACATGTTTAGGCCGATACGGTCATGGGGAAGACTGTCTGTCTGTCACTAACTTCCTCAACAAGCCCGGTTAACCAAAGCAGGCAATTGCTGAAAAGTTCAGTGGAAGGAAAAAGTGCAGTAGGATAAGGTTGAGAAACCAACAGGGATGTGTCCAGCCTTGGGAAAAGTGTGCAGCAAAGACGGCTGAAGAGTTTAGGAGAGATTCACAAAGTGCCGACTGAAGCTCCTGGAAACTCAGAGACTTCTCCTGAACCAAAGACGGCACCACTGGCGTCCTAACTGGAGCTAAAGGCAAGATGACCAAACTGTTGTCAGTGAACAAAAATCCTCTTTTCAGAGCAACTTAAACTTTTAAGTTTAATGTCAGAGAGGATTTGAGGAGCCGTGGTATTTGTCCTCCGTGTTTCATGGAGTCCAAACACACAGCGGCCGTCCACCATCCCTGTGTTTGACTCTTCAGCAAACTGAGCTGAACTCCAGAGAGAATACTGAGGAAGATGAGAAACACCAGAACCAACCGTGCAGATGAGCTGCAGGCGGCTGATCGCCTCCATGCACGGCTGCATTAATGCAGTAATTCATGCAAAATGAGCCCAAAACAAGTTCTGAATGCAGATACGTTACAGCACGGAGACATACTATGCAGCAGACCCACGTAGCTATTAAAATATGTTTTATTGGTTGTGTGATCTCCTCATCTTCCAAGAACTTACATTTTGAATGAAGAAACTATTCAACAGAAAGTTCCTGAACCATTGAGTAGAACCACAAGGCTGTCATCATTCTGAAATAAGTTTTCATCCGATTTTTAAACGATTTTTAAACTCTCTTAAAGATATAATAAAGTGGCGTGAAGCAGGATGATCTGATGGCCTTCCCTTCTTAGATGCCGATCGCCCGGCTATCCTCGGCAGATTGATGGATGCAGGGAAGCTTTTTTATTCATCCTCTCCTCCTTATTTCAACGTCAGTGAGGAGAAACTTCACAAGAAGCCAAAAGCAGTTGTGATTTTAGTAAAAAAAGGGAATCCCTCCTCTTCCCGTTCTCCTCCGCGTCTCCGGCTCCTCTCAGCAGCTGGTTAGGCTGACCTGGCAGCGTAAACACGGACGATGTTTTTCCTCACTCCAGCCGTTTTATGGCCACATTTACAAGGGGAATAGCACCCTCCTTATCTGCTGACAGTTGTCCGAGTTTTCCTTCCCCAACGCAACACAAATGTTAGCTTTGAAACACAAGTGCTCGGAGCGTTATGACTGGAGCAAACCATGAGAGCGTTAGTGCCGCGTTGTTCCATGTTTGCATAAAAGTGTGCAGCCCTGTGCACATATGGCTGCTCTCACAGCCCATGTGCATTTTAACAAGCTGGGTGATTATGTTATCGCACGGCTAACAGAGCCGCTTATATCTGTGGCTGTTTGCTTCCAGGAAAGGGGGGGGGGGTGGTTAAGGGAGTGTAACATTTACAGCTAAAAGAAGGCATGTATGTCTGTCAGATGCATCTCAAATTGTCAAATGCAGCATCTTTTGTGTGCTTGCAAAAGAATGGAGAGAAAAGGTGAGACGGTTCCAAATGGAGCAAAGAGCAGCGGCCTGTATCTCACCAGCATGTCTGATGCATTGCCCCATAAATAAGCAGTGATGAAAGAGCTAAAAAAGCAGCCAGGATGGTCAATAGTCGCCTCAAGAGAGAGAGAGGAGGAGGGGGGGGGGGGGGCTTCCTTTCAGAGGACAGAGCTCAGGCAGGAGGCAGGAATACAAGGCCGGGCTGTTCAGTATGGAGAAGACGTTCCTGTTTCCACTGTTGCTTTAAATTCCAACAGTGTCTTTAAAACTTAGCAGTGGAAATGTTTGCTTTAACTTCTAGCATGACGTTGAACGCGGCACGGGCGAGCTGAGGACGCTGCACGACTTATTTCTTAGAGATTAATACAAGATTTAAAGATGAAGCAGGATGCGTTTTGCAGGATATCACAGTAAAAGTCACCTTAAAGGTGTTGTCCCAGGTATTCATTTCACCACAAAACAGGAACGGATCCTTTCTTTTACAGTTTTAATGAGTGTGGATGAGAATAAGTTGCATTTTGTTTGTGCAATATGAGCTGGATGTAAAAATAAATCCCTCATCCCTAACATCTATAAACCGACATGCCATGGAGTGAAGCAGATGTTTTGGTACCACGACGTCAGGTTTGCAGCGTTTTTCCTCAAACATGCGTTGTTAGGTTTCTATTGTCTGAAAATACATTAAATCACCGTATGGCCCAGTTTGGTTAAAGACGACGTGAGCAAACTTTCCCCAAAAGATGAGTCGCTAAAATTTTCCACGTGCTAATCCTAACAGTGTGCTGAAGAAGGCTCAAATAAAGGAAGGATGTCCTGCTGGCGGGTGCAGGTCTGATGCACCGTGGACGGGCTGAACCACGCAGAGAAACCAAGGATCCTGCTTTCATTCATTCATTAACGTAACGAAGGTCAAGCACACCTGGTTTTATCACAGCCTGTACGTTCAGTCGTTTTGTGGATTCTTAAACGGACCTGGTCCAGAGACAGTGGAGGTTTGAGGTTGGCGATGGAGAAGGAAGACGCCGAGCTCATGTAAAGGTTGCAGAAACAGCTGTTTCTGTCACTTAAACTGTGTCAATATCAGAGTTAGATAAGTTACTGTTAACAAACAGCTAGTTAGTTACTAAGCTAGTGTGTGAGTGACAATATGACAGCAACAGATGATCAGAGACAGTAACTGTTGCAATATTGCTTTAATAATACGTTTGACTATGTCTGTTAAATTTTTGGTCTTTTGCCATCAAGTCACACAAAGAGCTGCTTTTTCGTAGTAGAGGTCTAATAGAGGCCCCAGTTTTCATTTCCTCTGCTTGTATTCAAATCTAAGGCATCATCTGCCAGTTTCAGCTTCAGCTCCATCCATCCTGCAGGTGTCAGAATCTTCTTACAACCAGGGTTGCATATGGTGAGGTCTGGGCTTTAAGCTCTCTGCGTTGCTCTCTTTTTTTTTTATGCTGAAAAAAAGTCTCACTGGTGTCGTAAACAATGCATGCATGGAAACAGGAGCAAAGGGTGAGATAATGCTTTGTCTAGACAGTCAGAAGTCGTTTCATTAACCGGCGATCTGGACCAACCCCTCCCACCGCCTCCCAGTGCCGCTGACGCTCGGATGTCCAGCAGAAGAGACGGGGTCATCGGAGTATTTCTCTTGGTGTCAGTAGCCGTTAAGCCTGGAGAAGTTGTCCAAATATATCCAAGCCTGGAGACGCTGAACAGACAGACTGGAGTCTGCAGTCTCCCAGGTGATGGCTGACATTCCTGCGTTCAGTCTCTCCACCCTGACACTTTGTTGTTGACTGAACGTGAAACAGTCCTTCCACACTGCAAAAACGGAACTAGAAATAAGTAAAATGTTCTTAAAATCTGTGTATTTGTCCTTGATTTGAGCAGGTAAATAGGATGATTTGCCAATGGAATAAGAATTTTGCACCCAAAATAGGAACAATTCATCTCAATCATCTTATTTCAAGTGCAGTATGTCTAATTATCTTATTTTAGGGGTCAAAATACTCATTCCATTGGCAGATAATCTTATTTACCTGCTCAAATCAAGGATAAATACACAGATTTTAAGAACATTTTACTTATTTTTAGATCCGTTTTTGCAGTGCAGTAGTTGAGGAATAGCTGAAGGCTTTAACAGTTTGGCTGAAGCATCGCGCACATGTTCTACTTTTATCTGTGAATTGCAGAGATGTTAGGATATTTTGTATGCTCTTATTGGGGGTGGTGTCTAATGAGGGGCCACTTTGCGTATTCAGCGGCTGCCCTCAGTGCTGTCTCGCTCTCAGGACTTTGATGTAGACGAGTTTAATAAAAGATGGCCAGCAGAAGCCGTCAGAGGCTCCGTTCTCCCGCCCCTCCCTCTCAGTCCATCCCAAACCCTTACACCCGGCTCAGAACGGCCCTGATCCTCCCAAAAAGAAGATTAACCAACCCCTGACAGAGAAGTAATCTCCCTGAAAACACTGACTATTATCATTTCAACGTGCTGCTTCTGAACAGAGCGAAGCGCTTCTCTGGTATGCTTAATTGCAGTGTGTGGGACTCACAATGCTCCTTTAGGTATGCTAAATGGAAAGCCTTGGCTACTGAAGGCATTCCAACATTGTAAATGTACAACAATGGCCCTTTGGAGCTTGGCAGTCAGCAGCGGGGTTCAGAGATTCAGGCGTAGGTTTCACACCGCTGGGAGAGTTCGGTGTTTTCTGAGTGGAGATCATAAATATGTTTGCACCGTAAGTTTGGTAGAGATTGATTCGTGAGGACAAACTATAACGGGTCACGTTGTTGCCTGTGAATGTTGTCATGAGATAACATTCCAGCCGTTTGACCTCTCACGTTTGTTTCATTTAATTGCTACCCGTGTTCTGAACGAGGCTCTAAAAAAACCGCAGCTGTCTCTGCACCTTTTGCTGGGAACATTTCAAGCCCATGCGGCCGTTTAGGACGACACACGTGGCCCGCCGTTGGTTGCACCTGCAGAGGCAGAGTTAAACGATCCCTTTGACCGACAGACAGAGAGTCAGTGAGTGACCAGAGCTACGCATATGTGCAGTGTTGTATAGTAACAAAGTATAAATACTTCACTACTGTACTTAAGTATATTTTGGAGTACTTTATACTTTCCTCGAGTGTAAATTCTTTTGATAACTTTCACTTTTACTTCACTATATTTTCGAACTTAATTGCATACTTTTACTCCGATACATTTTCAATGTTTGGTTTAGTTACTCGTTACAAAAAAAAAAAAAAAAGAGGGAGAGAGAGACGCACACAATTTGTATAGCACTGACCTTACTTGAAGAAGAAAAACTGAAAGCTTACAAAAAGGTTGTATTTTCTGTCTAAACTTGGTCTAAATTACTCCTGCACTTGGTTGTATATATTATTTTAAGTGAATTTGACCTTCAAAGTTTACCAAAATGTAAAAAATGTAATTCAAATCGCATTTGCTTTGTTTTACATTTTAATTATAGTTTTCATTACATTACTTGAGTACATCTTTTTTTACAGTAATTTTCATACTTAAGTACAAGACGTTTCAGATACTTTAAGACTTTAACTCAAGTAACATTTCAGTCAGTGACTTGGACTTTTACCAAAGTCATATTTTGTAGAGGTACCTATACTTTTACTTGACTCTGAGATTTCAGTACTTTATACAACACTGCATATGTGATGCATACGGCTGCAGAGAGCAGCTAGCCTCAGCCTGCTCTCATAAAACCGTAATCACCCTGGAAGATATGTCTCCATAAGCAGAAGAGGCTGAATCAGTGTCCGTCCATCTGTCCGTCTCTGTGCCTGCCATTATCCTGCCGCGCTCTTAGTCGCACGGCGCTGACGCCGTTGTGTGACGCAACGCATCATTCAAATTATTTTTAGCGCTAAAGTCCAGGCGCAGGAATCGGTAATCCAAGGAGTGACATCTGGCCTTCGGGGCTTATGTGATTAAGCAGAGAGCCTTGGCCCTAATAGCCTCGCGGACGTTCTCCTCCGCTTTTCTGGAGGAGTCAAAGCTTTGGCGCCGGGGAAAAATAAAAACGCTACGCGGACGTGTCGATGTTCACGGGAGGGGTTAAGAAAAAATGTACGGAAAGCATGAAGCAGATTCTAGGTTTAAATTAAATACTGCTAAATTAGGGCTAAGACCAGATAACTTGTGAGTCAACGTCAAAGTGGGCCAAACTATGAAAGATCAGAATTGTAGGAGGAAGCGAGGTCAGCACTGGTGAAATAAAACAATCGAGTCAAAGTATAGAGGAGGTTAGCCTGCTTCCCACTGAATTAATCATCATCAACACTGAAAGGCCTAATAATGACAAAGTGACCACGTCCTCTTCGGCCTGCACAATGGAGCCGACTCCAACAATAGTCGTCCTATTTTGGACAAACTGCGGATGTTTAACTATTTTTTTTTTACAAAAAACAAAAACAAAAAAAGTTCCTTGCTTTGAGGATATTTGCTAAAAAAAAAACAACACAATTTCACCTAAAAAAATCCCAGTTTGAAGGCCCTTTGCATGAGTTTCTGTTCACGGCGTCTCTAAATTGTGCTTCAGTCGATTATGTGTGGGAGCAGCGGGAAACTCTCCTAGCAGTCAAGTGATTTAGCTCTATGTGTTCAAGCCTAGGATAATCTTTTTTGTGCTGTAATAATCGTTTCAGTGTTACAAAGAAGTCTGTTTGCAAAAAAAAAAGAAAACAGAGAGAGAGATAAAGGAAGGGACTATTTTGGGCATGTGTTTGCTTGGAGAAGCTTTTGCTTATTCTGAGGCAACTTGTTCCCAGGAGTTCGGAGCACAGCCTCGCTGCTGCTTCTGCTTTTGTTTTGTTGCTTTCAGGATCTGTGCTTGTGCAGGAGTTCAGTGCCCCTGTTCTTGTTTTTATAGTTACTTGAACATAATTTCTTCCTCCTCTTAAGTGAGTAATTGTGTACCAATCGTTGTGTGCAGGGTTGTATGTTGGGGAGGATAAGAAAAACACAATTCCTTCAAACCTACATCTGTCAAAGCTTGTTTTATTTGCATTCTGTGCTGCTGATCTGTGGAATGTTTGCAACGCTGCACATGGGCAGACTGGGGAAAAGGGCATTTCTGCTGCATGACCCACAGGTTTGCATTTAGCAACATGCAATCAAATTCTGCATATCTCTTATCTGAACATTTTGGTATTTTTTTAAAGCAACTTAAATGTTTTAAGAGCTTCCTGATAAAACATTGTATTATTTCTCTTACAAGTATTACTTTGACTATATTAGCAACAATATCTTGCAAAAGTCTTTCTGCACCTTGAACTTTTTCACCTTTTGTGGCAAAGAAATGTATTTTAGGGGAAAGAATAACAGAAAGTAGAGCATTATTCTGAAGTGGAAGGAAAACAATGCAATACGAATTAAAATCTGAAAAGTGTGGCATGCACTTTTACAGCGCTTACTCTGATACCCCTAAATAAAACCCAGGGCCCTGCCTCCATGTAGGGCACTAATACAAACTTATCTTGAATTTTTATATGAGGAGACAATAGAATAATTATTCTATTCTATTCATTAAAGAGATGCCTGTCAAAAATAAACAAATAGTTCAGGCAATGAGACAGGGGGCTTGTGGTTACTCTGGGGGAGCTATGGCGAGCCACGGCTCAGGTGGAAGAATCTGTTTACAGGACAACTTGAAGTTATGCAGTCCAGAAATATCTGCTTTAGGAAAGAGTAGCAATAAGAAAACCACTGCTGAAAGGAAGCCCTAAAACCCCCGATTTCAGTTTGTAAAGTTTGTGCCAGAAAGCTAACGTTGCACATGTTGAACCCTGAACATATGTTGGTGGCAGCATCATGCTGTGGGAATACATGTGCAGCTAAATCCAGGTCAACCCAAGAAGGAAACCTAGAGGCTGCAGAAGACCTGAGACTGGAGCAGGAGAACCACCCTGAACATGCAGCCAGAGATTCAGTGGGATGGGTTGGATCAAAGCATGTTGATGAACGGCCTAGTCAAAGTACAGATCTAAGACTGTACTTTGATGACCTCGCCATCAAACCTGACAGAGCTTGTGCTGCTTTATTAAAGAGGCATCCCAAAATGAGCTTCAGCTTTAACTGCTGTGACAGATAAAGTAGTAGAGAAATGCACGCCACACTTTTCAGATTGTTTGGTAACGAGTATAAAAAACACATTTTCTGTTAGTGTCTACGAATCCCATGGAGCCGTAGTGTTAAACTTGTTACTGGATAAAATGTAGACTAGTGGAAGGTGCAGAAATACTTCCAGGTGTCGAGCATTTTTAACAATGTTGCGTTGGCGTGTATTCGCTGTGTTTTAATGACCCGCTCTGACCCGAGCTCTTTTTATCTAAAGCTCCTCTTTCAGACTCTCAGATTCCTAACTTCTCATTTTAATTTCCTTTTTACCTCCTCACAGGTATGGCCTCGCAAGTGCAAGTGTTCTCCCCTCACACTCTCCAGTCAAGTGCCTTCTTTAGCGTCAAAAAACTCAAGGTGGAGCAGAGCTGTAACTGGGATATGACAGGGTACGGCACACACAGCAAAGTCTACAGCTACAACAGCAGCAAGAACGTCTCGGCCACCGGCGGCGCCCCCATCGGCATCAACAGCTCCCTGCAGGTCGCCAGCTCCACCCTGCCCTACGAGCAGGCCCTCATCTTCCCAGCCAGCGCCGGCCACATCGTGGTCGCCTCGGCCAGCAGCACCTCGGGGGCCGTCGGGTCTCTGCTGGGCGGCAGCGGTGGAGGCAACAGCAGCGGCAGCAACAGCAGCGGCAGCGGCGGCGGCGTTCACAACCTGACGCGCCGCAGCACGGTCAGCCTCCTGGACACCTACCAGCGATGCGGGCTCAAGCGCAAGAGTGAAGAGCTCGACAACAACAGCAGCGTGCAGATCATCGAGGAGCACGGCCCGGCCATGATCCAGAACGGAGGAACGGGCGGAGCCACGGCGGCCACGGCGGCCACCGCCACCTCCACGGCCACGTCCAAAAACAGCGGCTCCAACAGCGAGGGCGATTACCAGCTGGTCCAGCACGAGGTGCTCTGCTCCATGACCAACACCTACGAGGTGCTGGAGTTCCTGGGCAGAGGAACCTTTGGGCAGGTGGTTAAGTGTTGGAAGAGGGGAACCAATGAGATCGTGGCCATCAAGATCCTAAAGAACCACCCATCGTACGCACGGCAGGGGCAGATCGAGGTCAGCATCCTGGCGCGCCTCAGCACGGAGAGCGCAGACGACTACAACTTTGTGAGAGCCTACGAGTGCTTCCAGCACAAGAACCACACGTGCCTGGTGTTTGAGATGTTGGAGCAGAACCTCTACGACTTCCTCAAGCAGAACAAGTTCAGCCCTCTGCCGCTCAAGTACATCAGACCCGTGCTGCAGCAGGTGGCCACGGCGCTGATGAAGCTCAAGAGCCTGGGGCTGATCCACGCCGACCTGAAGCCAGAGAACATCATGCTGGTGGATCCTTCGCGTCAGCCCTACAGGGTGAAGGTGATCGACTTCGGCTCGGCCAGCCACGTGTCCAAAGCTGTGTGCTCCACCTATCTCCAGTCCAGATACTACAGGTAAGAGCGGCGGCTCACACGCCCTGTGACACAACCCTGGAAAAGCCTTTTCCCGTTTTGTCTCATATGCAAACGTGTTTTATTGGGATTTTACGTCAGAGAGCATTCGTCGGTAGCCTCGTGAGACCATCCTGATCTCGCGAGCTTTCAAGGTTTCACTCGCAGACTGTCTGGATACTCTCCGTTAAAGAAAATTTGGAGCCGTTCACCAAACGAACGTCCAATCAGCGTTGGCTTTGAGGCGGGTTGAGGTGTGATGCAACGGGAAGCGCGTCAGTTTAGTCTAAACAATATGGCGGCTTCAGCCGATGAAACTAGCGTTAGCGTGGCTATCGAGCAAGTTTTATCGGAATTACAGAGTATTTCTTTGCTGAGCTAACGAGTCTTTACCTGCAGCAGCAAGAGTAGCTTGGCTTGTGGTTGTGTTTTCGTCGTCGCTCGTAACAGAGCGACGACGAATCTGATTGGTTCATTTGGCCCGTCTATCACCAACATAGGCCAATCAGCTAACCAGTATTTTCGCCCCTTCCCAAAATTACTTCAACAGAAGGTTTCCAGATGGATATGCGGAGCAAATCTATCTGGCGGAGTCAGGTAAATAAGAACCCTGCTCTGCAACAGATTTAGGGGAGGCAGCACAGATGTGGTGGACGATGCTCTGCACAGATTAAATCTCAGATTGAGCTGATTTGCCAAAAGAATGGTGAAATATTTCAGTCTGTTGATGCCCAAAGCCGGCAGAGACAAACCCCAGCAGAGCTGTAGATGCAGGTGGTTCCACAGAGATGAATCCGCGTGCATGCCACACATTTCAGATATTTATTTGTCTTTTTCTCCTTCTTCCTTTTCTACATCATCAGCATTATTTGCAACAACAACAAAAATCCAACTTTGTGGTTGTAACCCTGAAAAGCCCAAAGATCAGGGGGTGCGTTTACTTTTCTGAAGCCCTGCATGGAGCTAAAACGATGAGGGAAAACCTGTTTTCCTTTTTTCGTCCCTGTGTGTTGTGTTTGTCTTATTTTGCTTTCTTATTGCTGCTTTAATGGGAACGTTTTCATCGCTGGGCTGATTAATAAACATCTAGAACCGCTGCCAACCTGCTGGTTGAAGCATCTCTGCATTCCAGCTCTGTGTGTTTTTTTTCCCGTGTTTACTGGATTTGTTAAACCCCTATTTAATCTCAAACAGGCCAGTAAAAGTCAAAGGCTTGTAAAGTGGCCAGCTGCTTATTGGGTTTAATGAGATAAAACAAGCATGTTTTGGTGCTACTTTGATGATTACGGCGGACAGGCTCGGTTTTCTCACGTCGTGCTCGGCCGCTCTTAAAGGCACGGCAGAACCTCTGGGAACTTATGAAGCGCTGACTTTGTTTGGTCGCAGAGAGGTTTGGGTTAAAATGTGCTTCCTGTTTGCAGCAGAGGAGCGTTCTGACAAACTCCTTCATAGAAGAAGAGCTCTGATCAGGATCGTGGCAGCCTGCCCACCAGGCATCTATTCACCCTCCTGCTCCCCGGGACTTCAGACAGCCCCCCCCCCCCCCCCCCCCCCCGTCACAGAGTGGCTCCCGTTTCCCCAGGGATAGAGACGAGGGGTCAGCCCGAGTTCTCCTGTTATACGTGCCTGTAATCCACACCAGCGGACCCTGCATTAGAACCAGATGACGCTCTGGGCAGGCCCGTCTCTCTGCTCCCAGGGCTTTTAAAAGAATAGATATTTTCACCGGCAGCAAACTCGCTGTTTGTGTTGGCGTGAACGGCGAGCGCGCGGCGTCTCCATCAGCGCAGAGGGCCGCTTTGTCAGGTGTGGCTCTGGCTCTGCTGCAGGTGTGTTTGAGCTGTTGCCAGCTGTTGCTCTTCTGTGACGTCTCGCCGAGTCTCTTCTTGGATGTCCTCAAAGTCGCCGCGGCGTTCTCACAGTTTCACAGTGATTACACCAAATAGTTTTGAAGAAAGCTGATGCTAAACAAAAACAGAGCTCTGATTGGCTCAGGTGGAGCCTTTTGTTTCACAGAAATACTGCCTGCAGCCTGCAAACTGTTGTTTTTTAGGTGTGACCTTCATAAAAGTGATTTTATTGCCGTTATTGCTCATATCACAACAGGCTCTGTTCCCATGACTGGAAGTAGGTGCAGTGAGTTGTTTCAGGTGTCTGACCGGCAGTGTGCAGCAACTGAGTCTCATTAAAGGTATACTATGCAACCGGGGTTGATTTTCCAGCGAGGCTCCCCCCAGAGGGCGAAAGTAAAAGTGCACTGTCGTAAATATGCTCAGCTGTTCTGGTTTCTCCTTCAAGCCAGGCGCAGTTGTTGAGCTTAGCAGACAGGCGAACGTAACGAAAGGTGGAAAAAACGGCAGTACAAACAATGACTAACACAGTTTTTTTTTTGTTTTTATATATCCAGACAGACCCCTAGTGTGTTTGGCAAAATTATTGGACTTTGAAATTTATTCTTATATTTTTATTGTCATATCCCCCACCCCCAAAAAAAAAAAACAGTCTTTATTTTGTTTAAAGGTATACTATGCAACCGGGGTTGATTTTCCAGCGAGGCTCCCCCCAGAGGGCGAAAGTAAAAGTGCACTGTCGTAAAGATGCTCAGGTTTCTCCGTCTAGCCAGGCGCGGTTGTTTTGAGCTTAGCAGACAGGCGAACGCAACGAAAAGTGGAAAAAACGGCAGTACAAACAATGACTAACACAGTGAAAGTATGAACATCAGGCTTCCCGCAGCGCTATCTTGGCGAGGCAGCCGCCTCGCCAAACTCACGCTACCGCTTCGCCAACATAAAAAAAAAAAAAAAAAAAATATTAATAATAATAATAATAATAATAAACTTGATATGCTTGCAAGTTTATTTGACGTTAACACGCGGTTCTTTGTTGTTGCTTTCGCGCGTGCATATAGTGAATGGCAGGGCAAAAACACATGGAGTTCTCACCGTAAAGCAAGACCGACTCTCGCGGTCTTGCACAAGACTTCTGAGCCTGTGTGTGCGGGCCGAGGGCTCCTAGTGCGGTATTTCCCCCACAGACCACCAGGGCGGCCGAGAAAACCTTTGTTCGACCTGAAATGACTCATTTAATCATCCAAAACGGTATGGAACACATTAATTAACTGAAAAATGTTGCATAGTATGCCTTTAAGCTGAAGAAAACGCCGATAACCCCACCTCCTTCGCTGGCTTCTTATTTAAGGGGCTGTAAACTGTAGGAAGGATGTGATGGAAAGTTTTAGATGTTCTGACACCATAAACTATTCGAATAATCAATGAATGGATTAACAATCCTCGTTATTAAACGCCTGGTTACATGTACGTTATTTTGGTAGCTCCAACAGATGCAATGCTGAACTGAAATTCTGCGACTAACTGAAACAGAGATCTTTGCGAGCTTGTTTTAAAGCTCAGTCGGGTGTTGGTGGATTTAAATGTTTGCTTTATTTGTCCTTCTCCGCTATCCAAAGCTAAAGCCGCCTCCTTGCCTTCGGTTACCAGCCTGATTCTAACTAACATCCCCTCCATGAACAGCTGCTCCTCACAGTATGATAGCATTGAGTAAGAAATGTGCAAATATTAATAAAATAATCTAACATATTGCTTGTCACATTTATTGTTATTTATATTCTACAGCTCTACAGCTAGGCCTTGACAACCATAAATATGTCATCTGAGACATTCCTTAACTGTTAGTTTGATTTTGATGCATCGCTTTATCAAAACTCTATAATAAACATTAATTGTGGTAGTGGCTGTTGCTTTAAAGTGCTTATTTCACACTCTCCAGCGTGGGTCTGCAACCTTTACAACCGTTTAGCCATTTACGCCCTCTGTTCATCTAAATAAAATCTGTTTAGACCCACAAAAGCTGTATTAAAGCACAACGTACAATATCTGCTCTAGAAAATGTGTCTATCTTTTCAATAAAGAAAAACTATTTTATTGTAGTTTTTACATTTTAAGATTAAGAAGATCATCAAACGTTTACATGAAAGGAATGAATTAATTTTCATTTTACAGTACGTTCAACCTTTATAGAAAAGGACGTAAAAAAGGCACGTCGTTAGTACCAAAAAGACAAAGAACATACTTAATAAAAAAAGGAATATTCCTCACAGTATTAGTGTCATTCTCTGTAAAAATGCTATGCATTCATTGCATTAAAATGTGGAGGAAAAACTGCTCAGTCTAGCATTTTTAATAACCTTTGCATTTTAAAACAGTCGATTCCTAAACGCTTTTTGAGCATATCTATGAGGAGCCACAGTGGATGGGCTGATCAGGCCATCTGCAGGGTAGGTCGCCTTTAGTTTGCTAGTTAAAGTTGTTTAATAAGAGTGTTGCTCCATGTTTTTACACAACAAGACCAAATGTGTTTCTTACCAAACAGCCGAATTTGGGTTCTTATGTCAGGAAGGGAGAGGTTATCCAGGATTCTTTCAGTCAGCTGACCGGCAGTGTGCAGCAACCTTTAGCTGCAGTAAACTCCAGGACCTCTGCCACTCCAGTCATGGGAATAGTGTTTGAACCTGTAACTTTTAAAGACTTTGGGGTACATTCACCTCAGAAATACCTCGTACTACCATCATTCCACACCAGGACGTTACTTTTATCAGCTTTAAACCTGGAGTTGGTTTGTTGTTATTAAATAAAAATAACAAAAACTCTTCTTACTGATGCAACTGCATGGTTGGTCAAAGGATGTGTTGTAGTTATGGCTCGTATCTTTACTTGGAAGTTGAAATTACTATTTTCTAAATGCAGACAAATGCATTGTTAGCATCGATGCTAATAGTAGTTAGCCTGTGAAGCCCGGCTGCCGGTAAAGTTGGAACTCAGTTAAATTGTTTGTGATCTCATTCCCAGCTCCAGTCTGGTTAATGCAGCACAGTTTCTGCTCTTACTGGGAGGTCTTGATGTTTTTGTTGGTTCTTATTAGCTGTTCCTTACAGTTAATTTGATGCTATTTACCCTGCAAAGGATTCAGACCTCTAACAGCAGCCAAAGTAGCTCCAGCAGGACTTGGGTCATAGTTTGGGAACAATGGCTTCACGGATTTTCTCCTCTCCTTTTTCAACCCAGTGTATAATTGCACATGCACTGTGTACGATACAAAAAATATATATTGTGCAATACTGTGTTGTTATTATTATTCATTGCTAATTTATTCCCATTACTTTTGGTTCTTCTTGCTGTTTTCCTCAATTTTAGTGGAAGCATGGCCAGTATTTTTGTTGTATGTTACATATAATGACAATAAAGTTGTTAGCAGTACTGAGATAATATACACTTTACCAAAAAACGTCTCATTAATTATGTTGAACCTGACATTTCAAAATTCAAAGCGTTGCTCCTTCAGCTCAGTCAGTTGTTGCTTTTGATTATAACGACAAAGCACTTTTAACAAGAATAAAATAGACTCACAGAATGAAACAAGTCCCATAAGCAGTTTAATCAATTAACTAATCCAAACCAACTTAAAATAACTGAGCGCTTAAATAAGCTATTATTTAATTTGGCTGAAATAGATTTAGAAGTTCAAGGAAATACCCAAAGGATTTAAATCAATTATCTAATCCAAGTCTAATAAACTAACACAGATGCTTACACAAAAAGGACTTTTGTACAAGATTAAATAAATGAACGTTAGTGTAACGAATTAAGCAGGGAATTTAAAGACGTTACTTTTTATTTTTAATATTAAAAGGGGTTTGGGTTGGTTTCACATTCTCACGGTATAGCCTAGAGGTAAAGATACCACTTTCATGATTTCAAGTTATTTAAAACGTAATGTATAAAGTGATGTGAACAGAACGGCCACAGTTATGTCCTCTGCTGCTATTCATTAATGCAGTTTATAATTGTTTAATCCATAACATTTATTTATTACTTTGATTTTCATGCAAAGCCTGAAGCAAAACTTTAGAATGAAATATCTGCTAAATTTATCAGTAGCCTGGTTTAACAATGCTTGTTGCACAACCTTTTTGCTGCTCTCCTCTTTATGGAGTAACACAAGTTTAAGAGGCTTAGCGGTTCGGTCGTAATCGACCCGGAGGCGGCTGCTTAACTTACAAACTGCATTTTAAAAACAGCGTCACCTTAGATGGCATAATCGGTGGCGCCGCCTTGGTTTGCAAGCTGTGATCCTCCGTGTTCTCCGCACCTGAGACGTTCCCACACCGCCGTCTTTCTTGCACCTGATAGAACGGGTTGGAAGCCTTCTTTCAGCCAGCTGACAGGCAATGCACAGCAAAAGAAAGGCTGGCTACTCCCTGCTCCGGATGGCAAAGCCTCTGCTTCTCTTGCTGAAAAGACTTTACCTCAGTCCCTGCAGGCTTCAGTCAAAGATGATAGATGTTATCAGTAGCATTTATTTTAGTTTGTTGGTTTAAACCTGGGCTGCATGGAAGCGCTGTTGCAGCAGGACAGCCCTGAGTCTTCTGCATGGAGTTGGGGATGCTCTCCCTGTGCATGCCTGGGTTCTTTCTGGGTACTCCAGCTTCCTCCCACAGTCCAAAAACATGACCGTTAGGTTAGCTGGTCTCTCGAAATTGCCCTTAGATGTGAGTGTATGCGTGGTTGTTGGTCCTCAGTGTCTCTGTGCTGCTCTGGGATCGACTGGCAGCCTGTCCAGGGTGGACTCCGCTGCAGACGGACACCGCTGCACAGACAAGCAGGTTAGAGGTTCGATGGACGCTTAGACTTTATTAAAAACCTCGACCAAACTCCCATGCCTTTGCTTTTTTGCTTCTCTGCACTGTATCAACAGAGAAGTGCCACAGCCAACATTCAGGCCGCTGCCCGCTGGTGACCAGCAACAGGTGGGGAAGGGGCATTGCTGTAGTGTCTTGCTCCATAACGTCAGAGCAAGTCTTCTCTATGTCTCTGGCTTCTCCTCCAAGGGCCTTTAAACCACAGGTTAGAGCATTTCTTTGGTTTTGAAAGCAGTAACCATTTAGGATCTTAGTGAAAGGCCTTTATCTAAATGAAACAGCACGTTATATATTATGCCGTGTTTGTTTAAAAATGCAGCAGCATTTAGGGAATCGCCACATGAGTTGAGGTGGGAGTTGTTCGCCTGTCGCCCGTCGTCGCTCCTTTCTGCCAGTCAGCAAGCAGGTCATCAAACATTCCTGTTTGTTATCCGTGGGAGTGACGAGAGGAGGAGGCCGGAAAGATCATCCCTTCATTTCCCCTCAGCAACAGAAGGCAGGAAAGAAAGACTTAGCCGTCAGCCACCAGAAGCTTGGCCGTGGCATTTTGGGCGACCCTGGTTTTGATGCACAGGCGGTGAGGGAGAGGGGCCGCTGCTCCTTCAGTACCATGATGAAGAACACATTTGAAAGGATGCACTTGTCGTAGCGCTGCTGTCTTAACGCCGTCGCTGTCTTAACGCCGGACAGCGAACGCAGGGAGGGGTTCACTGTGAGTTCAGAAGCTCAAAAGACAACGTCCCTCCATCTTTGATGATTACAGATGAGACGATAGCAGCCGGCTTTCTGCGGCCCGTTCACTGACAGGGTGGAGATTACATCCAGGTGTGTTTACCCGCCGCTGTCATAGTCCACATTCACCACATCCCCACTCTCTATTGATTCCTCTTCAATGACTTTTTTTTTTCTATGTCTTGTTATGAACAATAACAGTTTTTTTTTTTTGTTTAATGAGGTGAACGGACCGGAGAGATTAATGGCAGCTGCTCTTTGCTTTTTTTTTTTTTTTTTTTTTGACGCCACAGATATTGTTTGCTGTTGACATTGTGTGTCCTGTAGCGGCCCTGCAAATGAGTTATGGATTTTTCACAAGGTTGACTCATGCAAATGAAACGGCAGCGTTGAAGGTAAACAGTCGGGCTCTCAGTGAGTTTCGGGTTCGACGCTGTGAGCGCCTGAGCTCAGCAGCTGCGGGGTCGTTTAGCAGGTCACTCATCTGTTGTTGTCAGGAAAACCCGCCTGTTGGACGCCTACACTTGATTCCACTGGATTTCAGCACACACCGTTTTCCAACCCGTATTTTTTTAAATATTCAAATGTTCTGTGCCGTCTGCGCTCTGATTACATCATTAGATGACCTAACCTTAATCCCCCTTCTTCCTGCCCTTTCCTGCTCTTCTTCTTCTTCCTTCCTTCCCGGCGGCTAATTATGTAACAGGTAAGCTCGCCGCTCAGGCTCGCTACGTGCCAAATAAAGGAATTATTGTCTCGTCCCAGATGGACATTTTTGTCCCAGTTATCTCCTCTGGGTGAGGCCATGAGATTTGTGGATTGCAACAAGATGTTATTTAGGTTTGTGTGAGGTTTCCTGAGGCCGTCCAGCGGGTGTGAGCGGGCCTTGTGGCGGCAGCTGGTACTGACACGGAGGCAGAAAGGAGTGATGAAAGGAGGCACATTCTCAAAGAAGGCCACTAGTGCCACAAAAAAGAAAAATATTGAATGAATAAACCTGCATGCCTGTCTGCTGAGCTTTCTAAAAGCCTTCTGGATTAGGATTTGTTGCCCTTGTTGTGTAAAAATCTATGGATTTTATCAATAATTCTTGCTCATTTTCACCAGTGGCATAATTATTGGCACCCCTGCTGCCAGTACTTTAAATGTTTGGCCATGACTGTTTATTCTTGGTTTCTAGATCATCCACAGTTCTGGTTCCTATCTGCTCAGCCCACAGGTTTTTCTACAGGTGTGGGAAGTGAGACGGCTGTGGAAGCAGGTCGAACTATTTCCGTCTTCTGGTTCGATGTCCTGCAGAAATATTCAACAACCACACATTTTTTAATTTCCTGGCAGAGGTCTGGAGACTTTTAGCAAAATTAAATCTTTTCTTCTTGTATTTCCTGACGCCACCTGCTTTAAGATGATTCCCTTAGAAAGAAAAGCAAGCCCGCAGCATCACAGTTCTTCCACCGTACTCTACAGTGAACATGCGGTCCGTTTCCTCATCTTCATCAGACCCTTCAGGAGGATGATTTGATCTGCAGCTCCTCTGATCAAGCGTTCAGCTCCGGTTAAAGTCCCAGCAGAGTTTATTTTTCACTTATTCCTGACAAATAACCAGCTATCAGGTAGCGTTTATTCCCCCGTTATGGAAACCTGGTGTCCCCGAGGCGCCAGTCGTTGCTGAGATTTCTTTTACCTCGCTTACCTTCTTCCTCACGATGCAACTAGAAGATAAATATGGCTCCCCATTCAGCCTGGTGTCCAGTGGCTAAAAGCAGCGGGCCTCTGTTTAATTTCATATTTCTACTCCATGAAAGCAGAAAGTCACAGATTACCATTAGAATCCTTAGAAATTCTGATAAACTTTGAGTAATAAACAGAGAAATGTGTCATTTGTATTTATTTTAAAGGGGTGGCTACACTATAACATTTAATTTTTTTCCCGTGTACAGAATAATTACACTTTAATTTAATATTCACTTTCTAAAAACATACTTACTGTGAGATAATTCTACTTCAATAAAAGATTGTTTATTTGAACAGTTTTTACCAGGGAGTAAATCGTGCCACTCTATTCGGACTAGGAGCTAACTTTGGAGTTTGGATCAGATTTCTGAATTTCAGACATATTTCCCAGACATGCCTCAACTCTGAACTATGCTTAAGTTGTTTGATCTATGCTTTATATATATATATATATATATATATATATATATATATATATATATATATATATATATATATATATATATATATATATATATATATATATATATATATATATATCTAGTGGTTATCTGTAGTATTTGCAGGGATGGAGTTTCTGGGTAAGGGAAGGGGCGGGCCAGCTGACAAAAAACAAAAATGTAAAAAATAAATAAATAATAAATACAATGATGCTTACGTTGAGATGAAGCTTTGATCATTGCTCAGGACTTCATTTCCCATTAGACTGACATGACATCGATTAACTCCAGAGTCCTGATTAGGGGGACGCTCACAACGATTCTATTTAATTTGAAAAGGTAAATTAAAAAATGTTGTGTTCAGGTTCTGGTGGAGGTATCAGTGAGTGATTCTTGCAAAGAGTCAAAGTGTTATTCTGTGCCAATAAAACTGTAATTCATAAAGTGACCGTAAAGCTTTATGAATATTTCGCTCAGGTTTGATAACAACAAAAGTCTTGAAGACGGCAAACAGCTATGGGGTCATTGTGTTGTCAGATTTCATTTTTATTATTACTTTTTTTATCCATCCGTTTATCTGCCTGCTGGCCGACTCTGAAGATGGAAAAATAAGTATATTAATAGTTTCCGTTAATGTTGCCAAAGACTTGATGCACCTAAATAAATAAAAAAGCTGTTATCCGAGTCTTTGCTGTTTTTATCACGAGCTTGTCCATCACAAACTGCATCTAAAGGATTGATAACCCTTCCTATTTAAATTTAACTAGCAGCTTCACAACAGATGTGACATTTAAATAAGTCCTGAACTTGTTCAGGTATATTAAAAAGTCCCTATGTGTGGACAGTCTGTACTGTAGATATGATTATCAGTCTGTACCTACATGCTAAAGAAAAATACCCAAGAACTGGAGGAAAAGTCTGGAAACTGCATTCTGGCTTTTTAAGACGGGCATTGTGTGCAAACGGTGTAATAACGACATTATAAACTTGAGCATAAATGACCCCTAATTTAAAAATGGGAGCTTTTATGGCTGCGCGAGTTATTCCTTTAGATGTTGCTGGTGTGATGAAAATGAGTCGGCGGGCATCTGAGAGGGAGGAATGGGCTTCCTGCAGTCACAAATAATCTTAAGTGGCCGAGCTGTTCCTCACGATCAGTAAAACGGTGACATCTGAGGCAAAGGAAATCCTCACAAACACCCATAAACTTTATGATTTTTATGGCTGCGGTAAAAGCGGGGGGCAGGATTCCGACAGAACGTACTGCATGTAGATGCCTGCATGGGGCCGAGCTGCGTGAGTGTAAGATGAGTCTGAGCTCCACCTGCCTGGATATCTCTCTATCTGCTGTTAGCGTCGCCCAACCAGACAGACAGGACAGGCGTTCCAGCACATTTACCCTGCCTCCGTCAAACATCAAGGGCTGTTTTAACGAATCAGGTTGCTATTAGTTACTGTTCTCTGAAGCGTGCACGGATGAGTGCGAGTGTGTGTGTGTGTGTGTGTGTGTGTGCAGGGGAAGGCAGCAGAACAGCGGGATCAGGTTGCTAAAGAGGAACGATGATTTTAGAAAAGGTCTGAAAGACAGGTTGGCGTAGCTGCAGCGGCGCCGCTAATAGCGCAGGTGTTGTTTATTAGGAGGTTCTCATGACAGAGCGGCAGGGAAGGAGGGGGAAAAGAGAGGTGGGGGGGGGGGGGGGGTAAACGAGAGCAGAGTGAGGGGCGGAGGTGTGGATGCGCAGATGGGTTTTTGTTTTGCATTCCTCACCTGGAACAGGGCACTTTTCTCCCCCAGCAGCGGCAGATAATTCCTAATGCAGATGAGCTTTCATTAGTTTCAGCCTGACAGGAACGCTGTTAGTTTTTCTGCTGACCTTCCTCTTGTTTTATAATTAGTTTTTTTAAATATATATATATATATTTGCAGCTTGTGACCGCAGAGGGCCGTGGCTGCCTTGTTGCTGCTCACTGTAGACGCCATAGATCGCTATCAACTAAGAGGCAGACCCCCCTAAAACAATAATTACCGCTCTGTGTATTCACTGCTACGCTCTTTATGGCAGTTATAACACCTTAGTATGCATGACAGAACCCTAATAACCTGCTTCTCATTTAGGATTTGCCTCGGGGCAGCTCTTCCATGTGTCTCCGCAGAGCAGTCAGCAAGCAGCAGGCATGTAGCAGCAAAGCTAATTAACCACCGGTAGCCAAGCATATGCATCAGGACATATATATATATATATATATATATATAACCCTCCACTGCTCACATTTATCCTGGCAAAGAACGGATGAAAAAGGATTGAATTGTTTCAGATGGATGTGATCTTTGGCGTGCAGGAGGCAGATAGACCTGTCACTGCCCTCTGACAGGCCGCATGCACCTCTGCTGACGCGGGAGACAAGACGTGGCGGCGCGCTGCGAGTTTCGTTCTGGATGCTGGTCTTTGTTCTCCGTCACAGTTCAATTTCCATACATTAGCCGGGATATTAGGCCGAGGGAAATTAAGCCGCCTCGATACAGCGCGGCACGCTGCCCACTCAGGCTGCTGTCTCTCCGCTCCGTATTGATCGGCTTAGTTGAAACAGGATTTTTCTTCTCACCTAAGCTTTTTGGTGGTGTTTAGGAAATGACGGCAGAACACAGCGGTAACATATTCGACTGGAGTTACTGCATGACGCTGCTTTGTGAAACCACAAAGCCGTGGGACATTAAAACGCGGGACCCATTCGTTCTCTTTTAATTTAACTTGGAAAATTGGTTACAAGACATGCGATTTCTCTCTTAGCGATGTAGCGCCGGGCTAAAGCACTCACTGATTTTATGTGATAGAGTGCAGAAATGGGAAGTGGACGAACAGTCACGCATGATTTTCAAACATGCATTTGTCATCATTGTGTCAGTAGGCTGTAGGACCTGCCTTCGCTGCCGTTACAGCCATAAATCTGAGCGGTAGCCTGAACCCTCGTCTCTCTAGCAGCCTCTGACTAGCAGGTCCTCTCCGGACGTCGTTCTGCTTCCATCCTCCCAACAACTCTAGCTTTCCTGTCCCTTCTGAGGAAAAGCATCACCACAGCATGCTGCTGCCCCTGCCATGCTTCGTGGTTGTTAGTGGTGAAGGGCTCGGTCAAATGTTGCACTTTTTAAGTGCCCTGAAATGTTCATCTGACCGAAGCTCCTTCTTCTACATGTTTGGAGCCCCTGTGCTAAGGTTGGATGATAATTCAATAATTTATATGGATTGATAGATGTATATCAATTATAGAAAAAAAAGGTCAATAAAAAAGATCAATAGGATAACAGTTTTCCTTCCATTTGCATTCTAGACATGTAGGTTAATATTAAAATCAATACTTCCTCCCAGCAAATAACAAACAGACCCAGGAACCAAGCTTTTGGTAAAAAGTTGGTAAAAAAAAATGGCTAGGGCTGCACTTAAAATATATGTTTTGAATTTGTTGATAATTATCGTTATTGTTTAATACGATTTCTAGCCCCAGCGTCCAGCCCCAGGTTCTGCATTCATAGTAGCAAACTTTAAACTCCTCATCAATTTTCCTCAGCCATGCTTTCTTCTTAGCTTTGTACCATGAAGGTCAGATTTGTCCAACAGATCATCCCTCCTGAGCTGTGGATCTCTGCAGCTCCTCCAGAGCCACCATGGTCCTCCTGCTTCTCTGATCAATGCTCTCCTGGTCCAGCCTGTCAGTCCAGGTGGACGTCCATGTCCTGGTAGGTCTGCAGGTGCTCCATCCTCTCTCCAGGTCCAGATGATGATCAGAACTCTGGGACCAGAACTTCCTCCCTGACCCGTCTGCTGGGTTCCCTGGTCTCCATAATTCTGGATGTTCTCTGATGTTCTCCTAAGAACCTCTGAGGCCAGAAACAGAATATTTGCTTTCATGCTCAGATTAAAATACACTCAGCTGGATTATTTGGAATCAGGCGTCTTTTAAAAACAGCTTGCTGTGCTGGATTTTATTTTGTGGTGAGGGAGTAAAGAAGACTGAAAACACACATGGTGTCACGCTGATGAATTATGAATACATTTTTTTCTTCCACTTCATAATTGTGCACCACTTTTTGTTGGTTTATCTCATAAAAAAAACAAACGAAAACTAAAGCTAGCATTGGTGGTTGTAATCTGACGAGTGGTAAAAAGTTAAAAGGCCGTGAATACTTTTGCGTTTGAACCACAGATGAGTCTCCTTTAAGTACCAACTGGTTGGCGGGGTGATGGCTGCCATCAGCTGCACAGGTGCCCCTGGGTCTAAATAAATCATGAGGCTGCCTGCTGATCCCCTACCTCCATCATTCCTGTATGCCCCGCCGCCCCTCCACAGGGAGCTTCAGAAAGGGGGCCGCCCCCGCCGACACGCACGCCGCCTCGGCTTCTTCCCCATCCCCTCCGCTTTGCCTCACATTCCCTCATCGCCCCCTCCATACAACTCACATGAATATTTAAAAGCTAACACCAAGATGGAAAATGTGCCGCCAGGGCAATAAAGACCCGTAAAGGTATATATATATATATATTTTTTTTTTTTGTTTTGTTTTTTTGTGGGACTTTGATTTTCTTAATTCATTACAGGTGAGGAAACTGAATTTAAAGTAGTTTAATTACAGAAACACCAGCGACAGACAGACAGAGGGCAAGACTGAGAGCGTGTGATCTGATGGGGAGGCCCGGTGTGTGTGTGTGTGTGTGTGTGTGTGTGTGTGTGTGTGTGTGTGTGTGTGTGTGTGTGTGTGTGTGTGTGTGTGTGTGTGTGTGTGTGTTGGACTTTGTGCCACTGTGACAGAGGATGCCTGGTGTGCAGAGACCCATGCAGGCTCCCATGAAGTTTCCAGCAGAACAAAACAGATGTGTTTGTTTTCTCAGTTGCAGGAATTTGCTAATGTGCATATATGCGCCGGGTAAATAGTTTGGCTAATTCTGCGGAAGACAAGCAGGCAGCGCTCTCTGCTGCTCTGCCAGGCACCTGGGCCCCTGCATAGACGGGGAAAAAGGCTCTTGGTGGACCCCTTTGCAGCGTTTTTTTTTTTTTTTTCCATTTTATTTCATCGTTTAGTTTCGTGTCC